>NW_007377446.1:39192-49541 GCF_000475195.1 Diaphorina citri | reverse complement strand
GGAGGGAGAGAGAGAGAGAGAGAGAGAGAGAGAGAGAGAGAGAGAGAGAGAGAGATGAAGAGGGAGAAGTCGTACTTTTACGTAATTTACGTGCTTGACTGATGAATTTTGTTTTCACAGGGCGAGAATTTTGTTTGAATTATTTTCTGTTTGTAGGTTCATTATACATAAACCCGCATACACGGTACGGTAACGGTGACACGTTAAAGTGGGGTGACCCCTTTAATAGGGTCGGTGGGGGTAATTGTGTACAGAGGGGTAACTGAGTACACTCTTGAAGGGTAACTGCAGGGTACAGAATGATGGGTAACAGTGCACAGAGAGGAGAACCAGAATATTGACTTTTTTGGACAAGCATATTTATTTATTAAGTACCAAAGTATGTAATGCAAATTCTGTGTAATTTATCATAATACCCGTACATAATAGTACATATTTCACATTATCACACAGCCAAAATACTCTTTTTTACTTTCCTTATCCTATTTTAGGTTGAAATCCCATATTAAACAATCCCTTAAGTTTAACCTTAAAGTAGATCTTTGGATCTCAACATTTTTACATTTTTACAAATATTTTTCCATTTTTTTTTTTTTTTTTTTTTAGTGATAATATGTATGCAGAAGCAGAATTCGGACATTTAGCGAGCTTTCATTAACTTTTTAAAGAGGAAATTTTTTGTGACTTTCTCGTCGATAAATTATGTCGAATGCTTTTTGCACACCCAATAATAACTGTTATTTTTTAGCCCACAGTGACCTGTAAAGGTAGATAGATTTCCACTTCAAGATATCTTACACTACGACTTCCTTGAGCCCTCAAATATCTATGACAGACCAAGAAGCAAACTACCAATATGTGCTGGAACATTTTTAGTTTTACCTTTAAACGCTGAAACATTTGTACCCTTAAATGTGCAAACCCACCATTTAAACGTCTGAAGTATTTACCTATAAATAAAATCTCAGCCGCACTGATAGCGTAAAGAAAGTGAGAAAAATAGAGAGATAGAGACGGTACGGGAACGGTGACACGTTAAAGTGGGGTGACCCCTTTAATAGGGTCGGTGGGGGTAATTGTGTACAGAGGGGTAACTGAGTACACTCTTGAAGGGTAACTGCAGGGTACAGAATGATGGGTAACAGTGCACAGAGAGGAGAACCAGAATATTGACTTTTTTGGACAAGCATATTTATTTATTAAGTACCAAAGTATGTAATGCAAATTCTGTGTAATTTATCATAATACCCGTACACAATAGTACATATGCATATTTATTTACTAAGTACCAAAGTATGTAATGCAAATTCTGTGTAATTTATCATAATACCCGTACATAATAGTACATATTTCACATTATCACACAGCCAAAATACTCTTTTTTACTTTCCTTATCCTATTTTAGGTTGAAATCCCATATTAAACAATCCCTTAAGTTTAACCTTAAAGTAGATCTTTGGATCTCAACATTTTTACATCTAATCGTCAAACCAACAGTCTAATGTATTTGCCTATAAATAAACCGACGGCGATGAACATCAACGGATTTTAGTGGAGATAAAATTCCATTTGCTGTCTGAACCCTTCCCCATTTTAAAAGGGATGAAACTAGCAATTCTTTCATCACAAATGTTCATATACATATTTTCTTTCTTCCAAATTCCAATCTAGATTTGAACAAACAATAATAACAATAAAGAGGACATTGTGTTAGCATAATAATATGTTACGTACGTGTGAAATGGGACATAACTTGTTTTTTTTCTAAATTCCTTTTTTGTGCTCGTTGATATTTTTGTCCCCGGGTCCAGCGAGTGATAATCGTTAAATTTTATTTCCTGTTCTTATTCGAGTGGAAATCTATTCCGCAATCTCTGAAGTATTTACCTATAAATAAAATCTCAGCCGCACTGATAGCGTAAAGAAAGTGAGAAAAATAGAGAGATAGAGAAAAAAAAAAAAACAGAGAGGAAGAGAGAAAGAAATATAAATCGAGGGAGAAAGAGAGAAAATTCGAAAAATCATAAATTAAAAACATACTTCTAGAGATCGTAATTGTGAGACAAGGATGAAATATATTTGAGAGCAAACGAGAAAGTTACATAGAAATCAGAGCAAGAAAGAGGTAGAGGAGGGAATGAGTAAGAGAGAGAAAGAAGGGATAGAAAATGAGTCGAAGAGCAGAGAGAGAGAGAGAGAGAGAGTCATAGAAAACAAAATGAGGAAGGAAAAGAGATAGAAATACGTTGGAATTTGTTTACTTTCAATTAAAACATGTGCAGGGAATACAGGAGTGAGAGAGACAGAGAGCGGAGGGGGAGAGAGAGAGAAAAGTTTTTAAAAGGGAAGAGTGAGGATATGTTATGGAATGAAGACGGAATAGAGAAAGAGGGAGGGAGTCAGTGAGTGTGTGAGAGAGAGAGAACTATACTGTAAACTTCTAAGTGAACAAGATAAAGTAAACAATAATACGAGAATGTACCTTACTACATATTCCTCTCTTTCTCACACACTCTTTCTCTCTCTCTCTTCATATGAGTACCTAGTTACCTACTACATAGATCTAAATTTTTGGAGATTTTTCTATTTTAATAATTAAAAAATAGATATTTTAATAATTTAATATTATGTAATAAAAAAAAGTGGATCATAAAAGAGGTCACAATACTTCTGCACCACATAATTATTACCTTAAACCTTTTCTTCCCTCTTCTCCCTCCGTAACTTCAGGCTTAATTCCCCTGTAGGTACCTACCTACCTACCTACCTACCTAATATTCCCTTGCAGTAGATATCACTCATGGATTTTATTGAATCGAATGATGCTGACAGGTATTGAGAATTAGTTGGATTTATTTTTAAAATTTTTCACCTTTTCCCTTTGAAAAAAAAAAGTCAGGGAGTTTATGTTTTACCCCTCCTTACCCGAAATAATAATCACGGTGAGGTATAAAATAATAATAATAATAATAAATAAAAGAGTCCTTTGATATTTTTTCCCCGGTTGGTTTTTCTATTTTTCTCTTTTGTCGTCGGATTAGCCTAGTGGATTTCGTTTGAAACACAAAAAGGACACATTTATAAAACCTCTAATCCCCCCTTCCCCCCCCCCCCCATATTCCGGTGACATTATTTACATTGTTAAACCTGGACCTTCGAGAGTAGCGCGTCCTTGTAAGCGCTAGGTGGCGGGTTAGATTCCCGCCCGGGGCGGATTTTTATCTAAAACAGATAAGGTTCGTCCTCGGAACGGCTGGCTTTCTCCTATTCTGTCTTCCTTTTCTCTTCGATTCCTGCATGAACGATAAGACCTTAGTAGTTACAGTTCCCTCTGTCAAACCTCAGGAGGACGAGAAGGAGACGGGGGAAAAAAAGAAGAAGGAAAAGAAGGGGAAAGAAGGAGAAGATGAAGAATAATAAGAAGGGGAAGAAGAAGGAGAAAGGGGAAAAAGAATAATAAGAAGGGGAAGAAGAAGAAAAGGGAAGAATCCCGCGATTTCTTTGCGTTTTTTCGGGAGTAATAATTTATGTTCATGTTTTCGTGCAACTTATATTATCATCATCATAACTGAAAATACTTGGGAAGGTAATAAATTAGACTCTAGTCTCGGTGTTGCCAGATGTAGAGATTTTCTCCCGCGCACAAAACAGAAGGGGATTTCCGTGTTTTTTGAAGGTTCTTTAGGAATTATAGTAAGAAAACTTTTCAAAACCTATATAAAAAATAATGATATAAATAAAACAGTTAATTCGGTACTTACCTACATATTAAAATTTATTGGTCACCGAAATTAATATAAACCCTTTGAAATATTTGCTAAAGAAAGAGTGAAAAACTTGTGAACTTTCAAGACTCAAACGAGGGTCCCTAAGCATTGGTAGCGTGCCAGCAAAAGAAAATGTGGTGCAACATCACACCCATTCTAGGTACATGTGAAAAACAGCATAATTTCAAATAAAAAAGTAACAAACTATACATAATGGACTACTATGGAGATAACAAGCGATCAAGTCCGCAATATGTACACCAATTTAATGATGATTGTAAATTTATTGTAAATTATTCACAATCAAAATGATATTTATATATAACAACATTCTGATGGATATGAAAAATACAATAAGCGATGAAATTCATTGCGACTCGCGTTCATATGAAATGTATGAACCACCAATACTAATGCCTAATTGTCCTCGAATACAATAGAGTACTGATGAGCTCAACCCTTTGTCCACATATTATAGTTAGAGGATGGCCATTGTAATACATAGATATACAAATTAAAATAACTGAAAAAATATACATAACGAAAAGCGAAAAGCATAGAATAACAAAACACCTATGTTTAATATTTATCACATTGTCACACATAATATTTATCACAAGCTTAAAATTGTCAATAAATTGTATTTTTCAATACACTTGAATAATTTTTTGACGCTGATATTTTCATTATTATTTTATTTCATTTTATATTATAATAGGTATGAGGTGTGCGATTTTTATTGAGCGTCGAACATAAAACTTCGAGTGTGAGCAATAAACAAGAGTAGACAATTTTTGTGTCCAAGTCAAAATTGAATTGTTCTGGAGCTGTGCAAACACTGCAAAGCAAACAGCAAAAGTTGAAATTCCTGCTGAAAGAGGACACAAAATTGTATGAGCGCCCGGAATATATTCTAAGTATGCAATGTGCTTGACTTCATAAACACTCGATGCTTGGCTGAGTTTTTTCGTTAATATTGAACGATAACGCTTCATTAGGCTACAATATAACCCATGTGCAAATGTTTTGAATCAATTTAACACAGGGAGGGTAATGAGGGGTTAAATCTAGAGGGAGAAGAGGGAGGGGCTTCGATAATTGTACAGAGAAAGACCGGCGAGGATTGAGGGGTTAAAATATATAGGGTGAACACAAAAAGCAGTTAGGTGGCAGATAATGTCTCACATTAACTTCACATAGATTTTCATTTCGAAAGTATTATTACTATCGTATTACCTAATATTTCTTCTTCTTCCTCCTCCTCTTCTTCTTCTCTCCAACTATTTCATTCGATGGAAATTTTGCCTCAAACGATAAAAATGATTCCAGTTTGGTGCTGAAATAATTGCAACCGCATTTCCTTTCTCTGGCTCTCTCTCTCTCCTCAGATAAATAGGGGGGAAAAACACTGCACCATACCCCTATTGTTATTTCGGGTTTCAAAATTAATAAAAATGCTCGTGAAAGCTTACAGCACATTTTTGTGACCTTTTGTCTAGAAGTACAATAACGTTGAGAAATACTTGGGCTTGTGAGTGGCGTAGCTAAGGAGCAGATTTGGGAGTCACATCCCAGATAAATATACCTAATGGCTTGGTGGTCAAGACGCTCGCCTGGTTATTGGGAGGGCGTGGGTTCAATCCTAGCCGATGTATGGATTTATGGACTTGGATCCTCATCATGGTTCGAAAAATTTGACCACAGCAAAGGTAGTAGTCTACCACTGGGGTATAGGTATAAAGACTTTCTGAGCAGTATAAATGAGCATTATTGTTTATCTTTTTGCTGAATGTCCAACGACAATATCTGTGTAAGGCTAGCCACTCACTATCGGGTAGACCTGACAGGTACACCTGATCAGGTCTGCCTGTCAGGTCTACCTGATAGTGAGTGGCTGGCTTAAGGAACATAGTAGCTCACAAATCTAGCTAACCAGCTATGTCTCCTCCAATGTCAATTCTCCACCTTGAAAAAGGGTAATCTTTTGAAAATTCTCATTCTGCCACTATACGGCACTGTAACATACATTGCTATTCTAAAGCGGCCGGTGGTGACAAGAAATGTTCACGAAAACAAAACTATCTTTTAAATTTCCAGCCGTTTTTATTAAACGAGA
This sequence comes from Diaphorina citri, assembly GCF_000475195.1. Classification (NCBI taxonomy): domain Eukaryota; kingdom Metazoa; phylum Arthropoda; class Insecta; order Hemiptera; family Psyllidae; genus Diaphorina; species Diaphorina citri. The sequence goes on along the minus strand of NW_007377446.1, from coordinate 43,658 downwards.
AAAAGATCCTTGTACGACGAAAATAACGGCAAGTTTTTATTAAAAAAATTCCCCAACGAAAATTTCCTCCCGTTATTTTTATCACGAGAGCAAATGCTCTGTAGAGATAATGCTCTGCAGAGATAATGCTCTATAATTGAAATGTTTTTAACTGATAACTCCATGTGAGGAATAAAAGGGGGGTAGAAAAAAGCCAGGAAAGAGAGAGGTGTACAAAAAAGGGAGAGGGAGGCACACAGAAAAGAAAGAAAGGGAGAGAGAGGTACAGAAAGGAGAGAGGGAGGCACACAGAAAAGAAAGAGAGAGAGAAAGAGAAGGACAGGGAGAGAAGGAAAGAGTAAGAGAATTTAGACAGAGATAGAAGAAAGCGAGACTGCCAGTGGGAGTGGGATGAAGAAGAAGAGTGGAAAGATTAACCCGTTAAATGCCAAATAACAAGGACAGTACGGACACGGAAAATAACAAATACCTAAACCAAACCAATGCTATGTAGTACCAATAAAATTAATAAACCAAACCAATAATATGTAGTAGGTACCAAATAAACCAATCCAATAATATGTAGTACCAAATAAACCAAACGAATAAAAGCGAAAAAGGAAAGACAGAAAACATCGTCAGTTCTGTTGTATACTGGATTACTGGACTGCCTACTGGTCACGAGTAATCAAGCCAAGTTTTTTTTTTTTTTTTTTTTTTTTTAAGGCGTTTTATCGGGAAGTTGAGATAAAGGGATTTTTTTTTTTTTTTTTTTTTTTTTTTTTTTTAATGCGCTATAAGTTGAGATCATAGGACTTCTGAGAACATAAACTCCATTGAAAGCACAGGATGGGTGGAGGGAATTTCAATTATTCGTAAAGGTCCCGATCCCGATGAGATGTGTAGTTTTTTCCCCTCTCCTAAAGGTTTTCCGGTGTAGACGAACGTTTTTCAAAGGCTTTGTGTAATTTACGCTCAAAAGATCCGTATTCCCTCTTCTCTACCCTCTCTCTTCTTGCTTCGGTGTAGACGAACGTTTTTCAAAGGCTTTGTGTAATTTACGCTCAAAAGATCCGTATTCCCTCTTCTCTACCCTCTCTCTTCTTGCTGTTCTTTCTCCTCCTGTCCTCTCTCTTCTTGCTGTTCTTCCTCCTCCTGTCCTCTCTCTTCTTGCTGTTCTTCTGCCTCACCTCCCTCTCTTCTTGCTGTTCTTCCTCCTCCTGTCCCCTCTCTTCTTGCTGTTCTTTCTCCTCCTGTCCTCTCTCTTCTTGTTCTTTCTCCTCCTGTCCCCTCTCTTCTTGCTGTTCTTTCTCCTCCTGTCCCCTCTCTTCTTGCTGTTCTTTCTCTTCCTGTCCTCTCTCTTCTTGCTGTTCTTCTGCCTCACCTCTCTCTCTTCTTGCTGTTCTTCTGCCTCACCTCTCTCTCTTCTTGTTCTTCCTCCTCCTGTCCTCTCTCTTCTTGCTGTTCTTCTGCCTCACCTCCCTCTCTTCTTGCTGTTCTTCCTCCTCCTGTCCCCTCTCTTCTTGCTGTTCTTTCTCCTCCTGTCGTCTCTCTTCTTGCTGTTCTTCTGCCTCACCTCCCTCTCTTCTTGCTGTTCTTCTGCCTCACCTCCCTCTCTTCTTGCTGTTCTTCTGCCTCACCTCCCTCTCTTCTTGCTGTTCTTCCTCCTCCTGTCCCCTCTCTTTTTGTTGTTCTTTCCGCTCCTCTTCCCCCCTCTTCTCTCTGTTCTTCCTCTCCTCTCTCTTCTCTTCTCAATTTCATTCCCTCCTTCGTCTCCCCTTGACTCAAAGATGAAGTCGTAAAATACATAATATTATTGTTGGAAACTGTTTGATCTCAGAGCCTTTGCTTTGTAAGGCTGACTCAAGGCTAACGTAACCTTTGCTTTGTAAGGTTGACTGAAGGCATAACGTAATTATTTGTAATCCCTTTGTCTTTTGTGTGATCGCTTCTCAAAGAGTTGTCTGCTTCTGAGAATGCCAAGAGAATAGAATGGAGTATGCTTAGGATAGAATAAACTGTAGAATAAATAAAGAGAATTAGAATGTAAAGAAATTACAATAGAGGGATACTAGAGTTGTTTTATCCCTGATCAAACATACCTGCTTGTGGAATATTGATGTTAATTATCTTGGGGGAAGGAAGGGGAATGGAGGGAGGAACGGAGATTATATAAAGATAGGTTAGGTACACAAATCTTCTGATGAAATTAAAAAGAAGTAAATAAACAATAGTGATTTCTATAATAACAAGCCGGGAATGTAAGTACAACACTCTAGTTACACAAAAACAAAATACACATAGCAAGTTATCTAATGCTAAGAGCTATATCTGCTTAAAGCTAAGAGATTAAAACGTCAGAAACGACTTTCTCGACGTACGAACTTACAAAACGATTATTTTTTCATCAGATTTTCTTCATTACCATCTCGAAAGTTCGCGTTAATGCACAAAAGTTTCCGAGAATTCCAACAATGGAAATGCACATATGTACAGCACAAAGAACCGAGTATAAGTAAGTAAATACATTTAACAAAAGCAAAAGAGAAAGAGGCGGAGGAGGAAGAGAGACTACGTGTTTCTGCTCTAGAGAGGGAGGGAGAGGGAAAGGAAGAAACGAAAGAGGTTGAAGAGAGCGAGAAAGAGAGAGGAACGGGATTATTGAAAGCAAAGAGGGAAGAGAGACTACGTGTTTCTGCTCTAGAGAGGGAGGGAGAGGGAAAGGAAGAAACGAAAGAGGTTGAAGAGAGCGAGAAAGAGAGAAGAACGGGATTATTGAAAGCAAAGATTGGGAGAGATATTAGATCCTAAGTTTCTAAGTGCAAAAGAAATAGAAAAAAGAGGAGAGAATTTACGAAAAGAGGAAGAAGGGAGAGAGAGATACGAAGGACAAGAAAGTGAAACGGAGAGGGAGGGAGGGAAAGAGAGAGGAGAGAAAGATTAAAATATAGGGGAGAGAGAGGGAGGGAGTTTAAGAAAGAAAAGGGAAAAACAGATGGAGGAGGGGAAGTGAGTGTGTGAGAGAGATATATACGAAGGGCAAGAAAGTGAAAAAGAGAGGGAACAAGCAAGAGAGCGAGAGAATAGAGAGAGAGGAGTGTGTGAGAGAGATATATACGAAGGGCAAGAAAGTGAAAAAGAGAGGGAACAAGCAAGAGAGCGAGAGAATAGAGAGAGAGAGAGAGAGGGAGAGAGAGAAAGAGAGAGAGAGAGGGAGAGAGAGGGAGAGAGAGGGAGAGAGAGAGAGAGAGAGAGAGAGAGAGAGAGAGAGAGGAGAGATAAATAAACAGATAAAGGGTAAAGACGAAGAGCGAAAGAATAAAATGAGAGAGATAGATATTTCAAATGTAACTTTCTGCATACACTGTATTGTTTTGTACAAAGCTTAGGGTACCTGAGATCAATCAATGTGATTTCTCAATATTTAGCCTTAAGATACCATGATCTTACGGCTAAATATTGAGAAATCACATTGATTCTGCATACAGTTTTCCTTCCGTACATAATATGTACATATATATGATTTAGATTAGAAATTGACCATTGTACAATGTACTTTCATGTATCTTATGTGCAAATAAAACGTATATTCTATTCTATTCTATCTACCATTTAGATTAGAAATTGACCATTGTACAATGTACTTTCATGTATCTTATGTGCAAATAAAACGTATATTCTATTCTATTCTATTCTATCTACCTATAGTCACAGATGTACATACAAACATACATAGAATACCCTATCTAGGAGAATTGAAATGTTTTTAACTGATAACTCCATGTGAGGAATAAAAGGGGGGGTAGAAAAAAGCCAGGAAAGAGAGAAAGAGAGAGGTGTACAAAAAAGGGAGAGGGAGGCACACGGAAAAGAAAGAAAGGGAGAGAGAGGTACAGAAAGGAGAGAGGGAGGCACACAGAAAAGAAAGAGAGAGACCCAAAACTGGTTACATTGTTAAATAATTAAGATCAGTCAGCAGTTTCCATCTTAGCTACTATTCTTTATCCTGATCCAAGTCAGTTGAGTCAGTTCTCCTTGCATCGAGCATTGGTGTTCTCAACAACGTATTTTTAAGGTTTTCAAATATTATAATTTTATAATAATTAATTTTAAAAATAAAAAGTCCGAAATTTCGGCATTAAAATGACATTTTAACAATAAAAATGCTGACTCTTTACTTTATTTGTTTGATCATTGTATCTGTCCAGCAGCAACCTCAGTTCTCCTTGCATCGAGCATTGGTGTTCTCAACAACGTATTTTTAAGGTTTTCAAATATTATAATTTTATAATAATTAATTTTAAAAATAAAAAGTCCGAAATTTCGGCATTAAAAATTCTTGCTTTTTTTAAAAACACATTTTGAGTCTTCCAACTCATTTTTGGCGCAGTCTAATGTACGAACAAAGCTACAAGAGCTCCCTAAAAACCTTTTAAAACACTGCATTAAAACTTATTTTTTTTTATATAAAAAAAAGCGGCTGAGTT
>NW_007377446.1:0-38890 GCF_000475195.1 Diaphorina citri | reverse complement strand
TTTTTACTTTCCTTATCCTATAGGAAGGGAAGTAATGTAATCGGGTCAAATTTTCGATGGTCAGTTTTTAGTGCCAAACACGTTTTGAGGTCCCTAGAGCCTAAATACGAAGTTTCAGCCATTGGTCCGTGTGTGTGTCTGTGTGTCTGTCTGTAAACAAAATATCTCGAGAACGGTAAGAGCTAGAGACTTGAAATTTGGTATGTAGATGTCATATGTGACAAGGATGCGACACGAAACTTTTGGTTAAGATTGGTGCAACGGTTGGCGGCATTTTACCGCTTTTTGGCGGTTTTCGGTCTAGTTTAACAATATCTCGGGAACGGTATGAGCTAGAGACTTGAAATTTGGTATGTAGTTGTCAAATGTGACAAGGATGCGACACGAAACTTTTGGTTAGGATCGGTGCAACGGTTGGCGGCATTTTACCGCTTTTTGGCGGTTTTCGGTGTTATTTAACAATATCTCGGGAACGGTACAAGCTAGAGACTTGAAATTTGGTATGTAGTTCACAAATGTGACAAGTATGCAACACAAAACGTTTGGTTGAGATGGTTGCTGCGCTTGGCGGTATTTTTACCGCTTTTGGACAGATTTCGACCGTTTTTTGGCGGTTTTCAGCTATAGCGACAAAACGGTTAGAGATATTGTAAAAGTTAGGGTAAAAGAACACTCAAATAAGCATCATTCAATAGGATAAGGAAAGTCGTGTGATGTTCACACCAGATTTTTTACATAGTTCTCAGACCTGAGTATTATGATTATGAATTTACAGATTCGGATGAGCATTTTGACGTTTGTCAAGAACACCGTTATTTTCTAGAAGCTACTGCCCCGGCACTCACATTCAGAACGTCTGACAGATCAAACCGCGGTCTGTCTGACCGTGTCTGTAGTTTTTGAGCCACTCTTGTACTGGTTCCATTGTTTGGAGGTAATGTCGGTACGAGTATGTTTGTAGCATAAGGGAGAAAATTAATATTATGTTACTGTGACGGGTACCTTGGTAGGTTCACCTGTCGGGATCAACGTCTCGCGACGGGGAAAAGTTTTGAAACGTCCAAAACTAGTCTCTCCGCAATATCCTCTCCTGGGATCCTCTAGGTTCTAGACCGAAGCAAAAGAGTGCTAAGTCAGCAGAAACTGACTGGTCGTGGCGTGACATTACGTTATGTTTATGACATATAAATAGTGCACACAAATGGCAGAGGGAGAAAAATATTAAATAACCAAAACGAAATAAAACAAATATTTCTGTGTACATAACTACATAATTATGTACAATTGTACGTACATATGTTGTATGCAACCTCCGAACCTCATTTTTCACATTCCATTCCTGGTCGGTATTTGATATGATGGTCGCCAGTTGCAAAACATGTGGAGACGAGAGGAGAACTCCATATGGGACTGAATGAAGGGAGGAATAGTCAAAGGTGAAAAAGAGGAGAAGAAAATGGAGGGGAAGGAGAAGAAGATAAGAAGAAAGAAGAAGAATAAAAGGATAAAGAAGAAGATGAAGGAGGAGGAAGGGTGGTAAATGGAGGCAGAGGATATGGAAGAGAAGGAAGGACAGCAAAAGGATGAAGAGAAGGAGGAGAAAAAGATGAAGGAGAGCGAAGAAGGAGAAAGAGGGAGAGAGAAAGAGGCGGAGAGAGAGAGAGAGAGGAGAAAAAGGAGAAGCATGAAAAGGTAGGAGGAAGGAGAATTCCAATGTAAGAGACCAAAAGTCGATCAAAATTTTTTAGGCCTCCGTCCACACTGGTCTATACTTCTACAGTTCATGTTAAAATAATTGTTGACGTCTGACCATGCTCAGATACTGCCATGTCCCCTTCCTCCTTTTCTTCCTCTCCTTCTCTCCTCTTCCTTCTCCTCTCTGACACCCTCTACTACAACAACTGTGGTCATTCGAGCAGAATGTCATTGAATATAAATGACGAGTATTACGGTAGAGGATAACGCGAGGAGGAGAACGAGGTATTTCGAGAGGACGAAAAGAAGGGGGAAAGAGGAGGGAGAAAAATCGGGGGGAGGTATTGAGAAGAGGGAAGGAAAGAGAGGAAACAGTGGGGGTAGATTTTGTCGTTTCTACCAAAATCTACTTTCTAGCTCCCCCTCCCAAAAGGGAGAGAAGAGATTAGAGAAGGGTAAAGACGGGACGATTTCGACTGAACGAGAAGGGAGGGAGAATATTTCAAGAGAGAAAAGGGGGAGAAGGGGGGCGAATATTGAAAATGGTGAAACAAAAGCGCACCAATAAAGAAAATTGAAACAGCAATCAGTGGGAATATAAATCACTCCCTCCCTGCTACTTCCCCTTCCAAATCCAATAAAGAAAATTGAAACAGCAATCAGTGGGAATATAAATCACTCCCTCCCTGCTACTTCCCCTTCCAAATCCTCTCTCTCTCTCTCTCCTCTATTCCACCCCTTCCCTCTCAATATCAGGATAATGTACGGGAAATTCAAATCTTTCCTTTGTGGTGTGACCCTACCCGTTCCAACCCCTCCCCACCCATATCATACAAAACTAGGTCCTCTAATACTACTAGGTATATGACCGTATTTCAATTTTGGAATTGCCCCTCCTATAAAGCTCGTTTCCCCGCCTGTACTAACTAAACCATAGGAAATCCAAGATGGCGCTCCATCGGAATCGTTTTAGTTCCCGAAAGAAAAATACAACTATAGAACAATTTTTCAGCCCGTAGTGATTAGAGAAAATTAGTACCTATGTTCCTACCTAATTTGTTTACTATTCAGTATATTATTATTATTATTCAGTATATTATTATTATTATTATTATTGATTTGATTTTTCATTTTACTTTCCAGTAATGATTTAAAATCAAGACTAGAGCCCTAGCTTAACATAGATGACGCTAAAACCGGTCTTAAATTAACGACTGAAGTGTTATCTAAAACTTTCTCGCTTTGAGTTTATAGGTCGTTGCGACAAATTTCAAGATCAGAGCTCATTTGTGTGAGAAAATGTGAAAAAAAAATCCACCAAAAACGATTTTTTTGGCTTTATAGTTTTCTGGACAAAATTTGCACTTCCGTGTTCCTGATAAAAAGACCTTTAATTTGATATATTAGGTCAACCAGGTTTGGATAAGTCCTTCTATGGGGACAGACCGACAGACGACACCGAAGCGAATACAATAGCCCGTCCCTTATACGTTTTTAATACTATTGTAATAATAAAGGAAGGACGGGCTAAAAATACATCTGTTATAAGTATTATTATATTATCGGTAGCAAATAGTCCGCTAGTATTGGGGGGGATTCGTGGAGAAGGAACATACATAATTATGTACCAGTCTTCAGATCTTTAGGTTTGGCCATTCAAAAGTGGCAATTGCTAGAGCATCATGAGCGGAAAGACATTTTAGCAGATTTAGCAGGACCTTTTAGGGATTACAATTTACATTTGAAAAATGTAAAATTTTGGTCAAACCTTACTGCGCTGCGATAAACAGCACCAAACTATCCGGTGAATGATCTCCCTGTGAAACTCTGGTAATAATGTGTCACATGCTTACCTGAAATCAAAGAAAAAATAGATTCGTATCAGATATGGACGGATTGGACCACGATATAATTAAAATAAAGTCAATTTGAAATAGTGAGTACCTACAAAGAAAAATTTCAAAATATGTTATCAACTAGAAAAAGCACTTTTTTATAAGCACTAGTTAACTCACTTCGCAAAATACATAACTATCGAAAGTCTGAATGAAAGATAAAGGGAGGGAGAGAGAGATAGAGAAGAATGAAGAGAGAGAGAGAGAAAATCACTTACAGTACTGTATGTCATAAAGAAGAAAGAAGAAAAATGGCTAGAGAAACCTGTGTAAGAGAGAGAGCATCACGGCCAGAATACTCTTTCTTCTCCTAAAAGAGAAAGAAGGTCGAAAGAAAAAGAAATAGAACGAGTATGAGTATGAGGAATATGTGAAAAGAAAAGAAGTCAAAGGAGACGAAGGAGAAGAAGAAAAAGATGATGAATACAGAGAAAAAGAGTGTAAAGAAAATACTGAATGAAAGAGGAATAGAAAACACATGCATTGATATGAGAAATCTTTCTCTATTCCCTTTTCTCTTTTCCAGCATTGATTTTTAGTCCGTCCTTCCTTTATTATTACAATAGTAATAAAAAGGTATAAGGGACGGACTATTGTATTCGCTTCGGTGTCTGTCACTCTGTCGGTCGGTCGGTCTGTCGGTCTGTCCCCATAGAAGGACTTATCCAAACCTGGTCGACCTATATATCAAATTAAAGGTCTTTTTACCAGGAACACGAAAATGGTGGTGCAAATTTTGTCCAGAAAACCATAAAGCCAAAAAACAAAAAAAAATTGAAGGATTTTTTTCACATTTTCTTACACAAATGAGCTCTGATCTTGAAATTTGTCGCGACGACCTATAAACTCAAAGCGAGAAAGTTTTAGATAACACTTCAGTCGATAATTTAAGACCGGTTTTAGCGTCACCTATGTTAAGCTACGCCGAGAAATCTGTCTGTTCCCATAGAAGGACTTATCCAAACCTGGTTTTTGGGGGATTTTTTTCTCATTTTCTCACACAAATGAGCTCTGATCTTGAAATTTGTCGCGATGACCTATGAACTCAAAGCGAGAAAGTTTTAGATAACACTTCAGTCGTTATTTTAAGACCGGTTTTAGCGTCACCTATGTTAAGCTACGCCGAGCAAGGCCAATAAATGGATGGGTGACTTGAACCTTATATTGGGAATAAAGGGAGAACGGGCTCTAGTCTTGATTTTAAATCATTACATGAAAGTAAAATCAAAAATTAAATCAAGAATGATAATAAACTGAATATTAAACAAATTAGGTAGGTACATAGGTACTGATTTTCTCTAATCACGATCGAATAAACTACGGACTAAAAAATTCCCGGAGGGACGGACCCAGCTTGTTCATCTTTTTCCCCAAAGGCTTTTAGTAGTTTTCCAACTGATATGAGAATTTCTCTACGTTGTATCTTAAGGACACTGTATACAAAAAATCTATAGAAACTTGCATAAAGCTTCTATCATATGTTGTATGTATTATTGTCTCTAGAGATTCGAGAAAAGTCATTTGTGGCGCAGTCATGTTGATGTTCCAAAGTGGTGTCAAAGAATTTTGAAGTAAGATTTTCTACGAATTGGGGTGAAGTACATGGGGAATCCTCTTCTTGTCTGAAACACGGTCTGTCTCTTTAGCATGTTTAGTTCAAACATATACAAATGGTTCTTTGAATTTTGCAAAGATGACAATGAAATAGAGGTTCATATGTTTACCGAAACAGATGTTCCAGGCTGTGTTGGCTCATGACATGAAACATAATTGTAAAGTTACGAAATCTGAAATGAATCTATCCAGCAATGTAGCGTATATCAAAACACTTGCGTGGTATTCTTTCCTGTTGCCATTTCTATCTTCCTGTACTAAGCGTTCTTGCTATATGGAAGGTCATTAAATCAGACCTTCAAGGAAGGGAAGAAAGAAACTGGAAGTCGTCATAAATAACGAAATACACGACCAGCACGTTTAAATGGGAACTAATTCTTTTCTTTATCTCAATGAAAAGAAATAAAATCAAACAGTAACGGGTGGAAGGGGGGGGGGACTTCGTCTTCCCCTTCAAAGCGTCATAATTGTCAGATCCTCCCCTCTAATTGTTCTTAATAACAGTCTTATCATTTTCCAGCTCATTAACTACCCCACTCGCCCCGACAGGACCAGTAACCCCCCACTTCCCCTAACAAATTACTGTTGCTTAATTATTTAGAATGTACAGAGAAATAAAATAGGATGGTATGAGGGTTTGTTCTTTCTTTGCCGTCTGTTTCGAATGGTGATTAGGGCGGCTGACGAGTTTTGGAAAATGCGAGCTCATGGGAAATAATAACCGACCAGAATGAACATTGAACAAGTTGAAATATGTACTCATTATATTGACATAGGTACTAATATATGTTCACAAAACTGAAAGGTACCTATGTGAATGATGAGAACAGTCAAGTTGAAATTGGAGCGGGTGGGAGGAACTGTCCTGGAAAGACTCTAGAACTGTCCTGGAAAGTCCTCGTTCTAGACTCTAGAACAATTGACTAAATCCCTAATACCCAGTCAATTCTTGGAAAGGTCAGCAACTTACAAAGAATTTGCTGAAAAATATGGGGGCATCAATAATCCAGTCTCTTAGTCTCAAAACCTGTATTGTATTGAAATCTAGTTGTCCGTATTAGGCTGTCAGATTACGATGTCCGTGACAAGTATCTGTCCGGAATAAACTAATGCCCAAGCCCTTACACCTTTCCATCTTGTCCTTACAAATCAGTGATGTTAGAAGCACATTGTGAAGTTAGTGCCTTATAAAAGAGGTAATTATGTACCTAATACTAGGATCCCGTCTCTGGAAAATTCGAAGTTTTATGATTTGCAATAAAAGCCTAGGTTGAATTTTAGGGCTCTTAAAGCCCTAAAATTCTTCAGTGTTATTTTATTAGATTTCTTCAGTATGATCACCATTAACGTCAATAATTGCCACTCCCATTAGGCATTCTCCCTTGTGTGACGACTCATTATACTCCATAATGTTTAGTATAAACTTTCCTCTTGACCCATGAATGATCCAACTTATCAAAATTGTTGCGTCATTTTAATCCTTCAGAACTGCCCTCTAACAAATGTAAAGGACTCCTTTTTCAAAGATTTTTCACTCCGCTTTCAGTCTTCTTTCTCTTCCCTGCTGTACCCAACAGAAATGCCGCCTCTCACAATACAATAGCACAGCTTGAAACAGTTCAGCAAATAGTTTCGAGAAATGACTTCGAGACTTTAAAGTCCCAAGTCTGGAGTGAGGCAGACATTTTCCGAGGCTGAAAAGGAGAAAAAGGAGTAGTAGTAGTAGTAGAAGAAGAAAAAGTAGGAGAAAGAGAAGGAGAGTGAAGAGGATGAGGAAGAAGAGAAGAAGAAAAAGGAAGAAAAGTAGAAGCAGAATACGGAAAACTCGTAATACTGGCCAAAGACAGGGGAGGAATGGGGAATACCCTTTGTCTTTTGTGTGATCGCTTCTCAAAGAGTTGTCTGCTTCTGAGAATGCCAAGAGAATAGAATGGAGTATGCTTAGGATAGAAGAAACTGTAGAATAAATAAAGAGAATTAGAATGTATGGAAATTACAATAGAGGGAAACTAGAGTTGTTTTATCCCTGATCAAACATACCTGCTTGTGGAATATTGATGTTAATTATCTTGGGGGAAGGAAGGGGAATGGAGGGAGGATCGGAGATTATATATATAAAGATAGGTTAGGTACACAAATCTTCTGATGCAATGGAGGAGTTGCAGTTGGGAAAATATTTTTAATAAAAGGTCGATTCCTTCGTAAAAAGTTGTGAAAAATCCAAATCTGAGGTCAAAACTCGGAAAAAGTAACTTTAGAAGGTTCGAAATTTAATTATTAATTGCCGTTCTCATGAAAAAGTTCGAAGAGTTGTGACGTCAGATTTCACGTCAAAATGCGCAGAAACGCTTGCGCACAAACAAACGAAGCGGGAGTCATGAATTATGACGTCGTTGCCTACGGGAGCGTATGCCGTGACGTCAAAGTTTACGATTTACCGGTATTTTTTTTTTTAATCGATTTATCTCGGATCCTGAAGTCGTAGAAGAAAAAGAAAAATTCCGTTCTTCCTTATTTTTCCTGCTTTATGACTTTGAAACATCACCCAAGTAAGCGCAACTGATCTATCAAATCGAAGTAAATATCAAAAAGAAGTAAATAAACAATAGTGATTTCTATAATAACAAGCCGAGAATGTAAGTAGAACACTCTAGTTACACAAAAACAAAATACACATAGCAAGTTGTCTACTGCTAAGAACTATATCTGCTTAAAGCTAAGAGATTATAACGTCAGAAACGACTTTCTCGACGTACGAACTTACAAAACGATATTTTTTTCATCAGATTTTCTTCATTACCATCTCGAAAGTTCGCGTTAATGCACAAAAGTTTCCGAGAATTCCAGCAATGGAAATGCACATATGTACAGCACAAAGAACCGAGTATAAGTAAGTAAATACATTTAACAAAAGCAAAAGAGAAAGAGGCGGAGGAGGAAGAGAGACTACGTGTTTCTGCTCTAGAGAGGGAGGGAGAGGGAAAGGAAGAAACGAAAGAGGTTGAAGAGAGCGAGAAAGAGAGAGGAACGGGATTATTGAAAGCAAAGAGTGGGAGAGATATTAGATCCTAAGTTTCTAAGTGCAAAAGAAATAGAAAAAAGAGGAGAGAATTTACGAAAAGAGGAAGAAGGGAGAGAGAGATACGAAGGACAAGAAAGTGAAACGGAGAGGGAGGGAGGGAAAGAGAGAGGAGAGAAAGATTAAAATATAGGGGAGAGAGAGGGAGTCTCTCTCTCTCTCTCTCTCTCTCTCTCTCTTTCTGAAAGAGAGGGTAGGTAGTGATAGAGTGAAAGAGAGGAAGAGAGAGAAAGATAAAGGAGGGGAGGAGACGGAGAAAAAGGGAGGAAATAAAGGGGAAGTGGGAAGAACAGGGGAAAAAGGAAAGGGAAAGAGAGAGAAAGAGAACAGCTGTAGATAACAAAGGACACACAATATTTTTCGCTATGCAAAGGAAATGTAAAAGTGGAGGAAAAGAGATAGGGAACAAAAAAGTGTGAGAGATAGAGAAGAGGAGGTGAAGAAGGGAGGGAGGGAGAGGAGAAAATGTTTACCAAGCTGGGCCCGTCCCTACGGAAATTTTTTAGCCCTTAGTTTATTCGATCGTGATTAGAAAAAATCAGTACCTATGTACCTACCTAATTTGTTTAATATTCAGTTTATTATTATTCTTGATTGGATTTTTCGATTTTACTTTCATGTAATGATTTAAAATCAAGACTAGAGCCCGTTCTCCCTTTATTCCCAATATAATGTTTAAGTCACCCATCCATTTATTGGCCTTGCTCGACGTAGCTTAACACAGGTGAAGTTAAAACCGGTCATAAAATAACGACTGAAGTGTTATCTAAAACTTTCTTGCTTTGATTTATAGGTCGTCGCGACAAATTTTGAGATCAGAGCTCATTTGTGTGAGAAAATGTGAAAAAATCCCCCAAAAACTAGGTTTTTTGGCTTTACGGTTTTCTGGACAAAATTTGCACCACCATTTTCGTGTTCCTGGTAAAAAGAACTTTAATTTGATATATAGGTTGACCAGGTTTGGATAAGTCCTTCTATGGGGACAGACCGACAGACGACACCGAAGCGAATACAATAGGCCGTCCCTTATACCTTTTTTATTACTCGTAATAATAAAGGAAGAACGGGCTAAAAAGGAGAAGAAAAAACTTAAACGGTGTGTGGAAACTCAAAGGAAAATAAAGTAGGTACATATCATAGGACACTCATATGTATAATGCACATAACTAAATACAATACTTACATGTACAATTGTAGGTAAATAGGTACAACTGCTATAAGAAGGAAACGAAGGTATACATACAGGGTGTTCAACCTGAAACTGGCCCATAGGAAATGAACGTGTACAGTTTTTAGCCATATAAGAGCTCCCCGCGGTACATTTTATGGGTCTATTTATGGGTTACTTTCCTCTGGGGCAAAATGAGATTGAACACCCTGTATGTAGGTATGTAGGTAAGTATGTAATATAATACACGAAATGTAACTTGCTGATTGCAGGCAAAAAGGACGAAAAGTAATTAAATGTAGGTAGATGATAACATTTGTAGGTACTGCTCGTAACTATCTAAAAACGACTAACGTTAGGAACTGCTATGGTCTTATCGTCCCAAAATCGAAGAGAGAAGGAAGACAGGATAGAAGAAAGCCAGCCGTTCCGAGAACGAACATTATCCAATCAGGACAAAATCCGCCCCGGGCGGGAATCGAACCCGCGGCCCAGCGCTTACAAGGCAGACGCACTAGCAACCAAGCTAACTAGGCTAGGGTGGGCTTGGGGTTTTTAAAAAAAGGGAACCTAGGTAAAAAAAAAAAAAAAAAAACAACAACAACAACAACAACAAATACGTACAAGGATTCCTTCGCTAAAGGGGAATCGATTCTAACAACGAATTCTATTCAGTCCTGAATCCATTGCATCCTCAATGTAATCTCGGACATAGAAGTAATATTATTATTCAAGTTCCATCATAACAAGAGAACGAGTAACCGAGGAAGAGAGAGAGAGGGAGAGAGAAAGAGAGTGAGAGAGAGGAACGGAGAGAGAAAAAGAAAGAGGTTATTATAAGAAACCGACAGTATCGCAGTGCGAAGGAAAGAGGCAGACAGAGGAAATGAAAAAAAAAAAAAAAAAAAAAAAAAAAAAAAAAAACGATACAGACGGAAACTCAGGAAGAGAGAGAGAGAGAGAGAGAAGGAAGAAAGTGAAAAGAGATAGAGAGGGAATCTTAGAGGAAACTTGAGGAAACCAGCAAAGAGAAAATATATTAGAGAAAGAAAGAATAAACAATCCCTGATAGGATATAAATAGATCCTTGGGAAGAGTGACAGAGAAATGAAAATGGAGAGGAAATAGAGAGAAATGGAAAACTTTGGAAAGATCTAAAAGTGTCTAGATCTCTCTCTCTCTCTCTCTCTCTCTCTCTCTCTCTTTCTGAAAGAGAGGGTAGGTAGTGATAGAGTGAAAGAGAGGAAGAGAGAGAAAGATAAAGGAGGGGAGGAGACGGAGAAAAAGGGAGGAAATAAAGGGGAAGTGGGAAGAACAGGGGAAAAAGGAAAGGGAAAGAGAGAGAAAGAGAACAGCTGTAGATAACAAAGGACACACAATATTTTTCGCTATGCAAAGGAAATGTAAAAGTGGAGGAAAAGAGATAGGGAACAAAAAAGTGTGAGAGATAGAGAAGAGGAGGTGAAGAAGGGAGGGAGGGAGAGGAGAAAATGTTTACCAAGCTGGGCCCGTCCCTACGGAAATTTTTTAGCCCTTTTTCATTCAAATAATAAAATAATTAACAAGCTGGGTCCGTCCCTCCGGGAATTTTTTAGCCCGTAGTTTATTCGATCATGGTTAAAGAATACCTTTGTACCTACCTAATTTGTTTAATATTCAGTTTATTATCATTCTTGATTTGATTTTTTGATTTTACTTTCATGTAATGATTTAAAATCAAGACTAGAGCCCGTTCTCCCTTTATTCCCAATATAATGTTTAAGTCACCCATCCATTTATTGGCCTTGCTCGACGTAGCTTAACACAGGTGAAGTTAAAACCGGTCATAAAATAACGACTGAAGTGTTATCTAAAACTTTCTTGCTTTGATTTATAGGTCGTCGCGACAAATTTTGAGATCAGAGCTCATTTGTGTGAGAAAATGTGAAAAAATCCCCCAAAAACTAGGTTTTTTGGCTTTACGGTTTTCTGGACAAAATTTGCACCACCATTTTCGTGTTCCTGGTAAAAAGAACTTTAATTTGATATATAGGTTGACCAGGTTTGGATAAGTCCTTCTATGGGGACAGACCGACAGACGACACCGAAGCGAATACAATAGGCCGTCCCTTATACCTTTTTTATTACTCGTAATAATAAAGGAAGAACGGGCTAAAAAGGAGAAGAAAAAACTTAAACGGTGTGTGGAAACTCAAAGGAAAATAAAGTAGGTACATATCATAGGACACTCATATGTATAATGCACATAACTAAATACAATACTTACATGTACAATTGTAGGTAAATAGGTACAACTGCTATAAGAAGGAAACGAAGGTATACATACAGGGTGTTCAACCTGAAACTGGCCCATAGGAAATGAACGTGTACAGTTTTTAGCCATATAAGAGCTCCCCGCGGTACATTTTATGGGTTACTTTCCTCTGGGGCAAAATGAGATTGAACACCCTGTATGTAGGTATGTAGGTAAAGGGTGTTCAACCTGAAACTGGCCCATAGGAAATGAACGTGTACAGTTTTTAGCCATATAAGAGCTCCCCGCGGTACATTTTATGGGTCTATTTATGGGTTACTTTCCTCTGGGGCAAAATGAGATTGAACACCCTGTATGTAGGTAAGTATGTATGTAATATAATACACGAAATGTAACTTGCTGATTGCAGGCAAAAAGGACGAAAAGTAATTAAATGTAGGTAGATGATAACATTTGTAGGTACTGCTCGTAACTATCTAAAAACGACTAACGTTAGGAAGACCTTTTTTTTATATAAATTTCTCTCTCTTCCTCACTTCTTGCTCTCTCTCTCTCTCTCTCTCTCTCTCTCTCTCTCTCTCTGCTTGTTTTTATATAAATTTCTCTCTCTTCCTCACTTCTTGCTCTCTCTCTCTCTCTCTCTCTCTCTCTCTCTCTCTCTCTTTTTTTTTTTTCTTTTTTTCTTTCTTTCTCTTTATGTTTTTGTCTAGGGAAAATGACCTAATAGTCAACTCCGAGCATTTGAAAACAACGTGTTTTTGTCCGAGTTTTGTGTTGTGTTGTAATGTGTGGACCACAGAGTTATAGATATAGGTACATACCTGCCTTGAAAAAGGTCTGTTTGAAAGGCCCAATGGAGATGCCCAAATTATAAGCTGGATTAGAGGGAATACTCCAAGTTTTGCTAATTTTTCCATCGATGTTTTTCTTCAAAGTATACTATGACTTTTATACAAGTTGAACCTTTGTAATAAGATTAAGCAAAGCTTTCAAGTTTCAACCATTCTGCAAAAGCTAGTCACTGGGGACTTTGGGGAAAGCGGTATTGTAATACCGACATTTAAAATGAAAAGTAGGTATTATTCAAAAGTCATCTGAAAAATTGTTTGAATTTTGCATGAAGAACTGGGAGTAAAAAGAGCAGAAGACATTAAAACGAAAATGAAAAAATAAAACCAACTACAAGTTAAACCAAACCAGTGGCGAATGGGGGAACGATTTTTTTTGTCCTATTGGAATTCCATAGATAAAACCAATCCTCTTTCAAAGTTTAGCCCTGTAAAGTATTGTTTATTTATACTTCTGAAATGGAGGACGGTACTAGAGAATCTAAAAAAATACATCTACACCAGCAGTAGGCTAACTGTACTATCATCGGGGTCCAATTCTTTGATCTAATAATGACAAAATTTCATACTCGGATGAGGGACTTTAAATAAAATTGATTGACTTTCGGGAAAAGAAGAAACAAAAAAGGTTCCAGCCTTAAATGTTTTAATTCATTTGTGCCCAAATTAATTTTTGGTGGATTGTTTCTTTCATGTTGCAAAAATTAAAATGGCAACGTTGCGCAACGCTCCACCACTGTTTTAACTTTGATCTAACTAACTTCATCTCACAAACTCGCTACTCGCTTGTATACTCTCACTTCCTTTTTATTGCTCCTAAATTTTTCAGCACAAATTAAAATTATTACATTTAAGACTAGTACTTGAAAGTAAGGGAAACAAGTCATAATAAAAAAATGTTTGGATAAAAGCCTAATGTATTATTCAAAGGAAAGCTATGCTTAGGATGCCGGTAAACATAAACATATTCAATTAAGACTGAGAAAAAAGAGAGCCTTTTTCTAAGTGGGTAAGTTTCAAGTGGGTGCCTACTTTCAAGTAGGTGCCTACTGACTACTAATATTTGGAGTAATGATTCCCATTTTATTCACTCAAACCTCAAAGTTACATATTTATTGATTACTAGCTGAATTCCGTCGCTTCGCTCCGGAATCCCGTGAACTGTGAATGGATCTCGTTCTTATAATATAAGATACTAGCTGAATTCCGTCGCTTCGCTCCGGAATCCCGCTAGTTCATCCCGAGGCATGGCCAAACTTGTGGAAAAGGCATGGCCGAACTTGTGGAAAATAATAATTCAGCTTTCTAGGTGTTGTGGTTCTGGAGATAGAGCGATCAGTGTGTGAAATGTGAATGAGTTCTTGTTCTTATAATATAAGATAAGTAGGTACTATAATTATATAACTTTTTTTTATTTATTTTTTTTTATTTTTTTTAGGCGCTTTAACTATGTTTTATGCATGTCGTTCGCGCCGGTTCCTCAATGGACTTAAATTTTGTCGATGTAGTTCAGGGACTTCAGATGTAGTTCAGGGAAGTCTGACTGAGGGACTATAAACAGAGAGTAGATCAGCGTCTAGCTAGGGGACTATAAAGAGGGAGAAGACTAGCCCAAATTTCCTCATGGCACGCTTATATCAATAGCGAAGGTTGAGTGCGAAGGGCATCCCACTCAGAAAATTTTGTTTAGCCAAAACCAGTTGGCCTCAAAGCGATCACTCAACCCCATCTGAACATGGACCCCATCTGAACATGGAAAAGGCTCTAATACTTCTATACGTTATGGATAACGTGTAGAATAACCATGATGTTTGCCAACCTCCGGAACGGAGACGGCACCTCAAGAAGAAGAAGAAGAAGAAGAAGAAGAAGAAGAAGAAGAAGAAGAAGAAGAAGAAGAAGAAGAAGAAGAAGAAGAAGAACGATGCGAAGCGAAACAGGTTATTCCCCTATAGAATAGGGAAAACAACTAAAATCCCTAAATCCAGGACCTAAACTTCCAACATTATCACAATCCCGCAAATTTTATCAGGGAGAAAAGAATTTTTAATCAAAAAGTTTTTCCACTTTTTGTTTTCTACAAGGGAAAGGATGTCTTGATAATGAAAAAAATTAATTGTGCGATAACGAAGTTAACCCTTGGATATTTTTACATCAGAAGCCCTGTTTAAGAGAATTTACTTGGATTTTTATTTTTACACATTGGGATTTTTTTTTATTATTATTATTTTTTTTAATACCAAAACAGACCAAAAAACATATCCCATGATTTCCTTTTAACCCGTTTTGGTATCTTATGAAGAAAATTTCCACAAATCTGTAAAAAAGAGCTTTATGGAACTCCGTCTTGAACAAGGCCCAGTTCTGAAATTTTCAGGAGTACCACATTTCTTTGGTCTTCCCTACACTGGTCGTCTGTCCCCTAACATACTTTACAGTGTTGAAGTTTAATTTCTATTTATCTTGTACCCGTACAACTAGTCGTAGCTTTACCTAGTTGTATGTTTAATCCAGGGCTGTATTTAGGTGAGGCCGAGGGAACCCGGCCCTCAACCTTCGAGCTTCATTTTTCTCCTTTACTGTAGGCCAGACTCCAAACATTTGGAGCATCCCCCTGGTACATCACTGTTTGGGCTCTCGCGCCCTCTCTCGACAAAATCCTGGATACGGCCCTGGTTTAACTTGGAGTAAATTTACTGGAGTAGGTACTTGTGCTCTACATACCTAAAATGAAAAGTAAATAAAATGTACACTTGATTATTCAGCAAACTCGCATATCTAGACAGCTCAGTGTGTACAAAGTACTGTTTGCTTGTATTGTAGATGTAAAACAAACTGGATTTAAGTAGGTTATCCAGATACCTCGCTAGTAAAAATAGGAATAGGGAGTAGGTATTATGTAGGAGGTACATACCAAACGGTTGATATGATTTCACTGAGTTACTGAGTATTTGCTAGTGCAACTCTAACATTCTAAATTATTAAGTGAATAAAAGGCGGGGTACAAAATTGATTTCTAATCTTTTTTGGGGTGGGATGGAGTTTTGTTTATTTTTTGTGGGTTGAATATACAAAAATTAAAGTAATAACATTTCACCGGAAATTAAAACCAATTCAACATCCATACACAATCAACAACATACCATTAGCTCGTGTATTTAACACAAAAGATCTCGGAGTAACGATAAACCATGAATTATCTTTCAATGAACACTATGATAACGTAACAAAACGAGCATATAAAATACTTGGCTTCATTAAGAGAAATTCAAAGGAATTTTAAAATCCTAAAACATTCATAATCCTATATTTTTCCTTTGTCAGACCAATGCTAGAGTACGCATCCTCTGTATGGAGTCCATATTATGATGATTGATGTAATTAGGTCAACCAGGTTTGGATAAGTCCTTCTATGGGGACAGACCGACAGACGACACCGAAGCGAATACAATAGCCCGTCCCTTATACGTTTTTAATACTATTGTAATAATAAAGGAAGGACGGGCTAAAAATACATCTGTTATAAGTATTATTATATTATCGGTAGCAAATAGTCCGCTAGTATTGGGGGGGATTCGTGGAGAAGGAACATACATAATTATGTACCAGTCTTCAGATCTTTAGGTTTGGCCATTCAAAAGTGGCAATTGCTAGAGCATCATGAGCGGAAAGACATTTTAGCAGATTTAGCAGGACCTTTTAGGGATTACAATTTACATTTGAAAAATGTAAAATTTTGGTCAAACCTTACTGCGCTGCGATAAACAGCACCAAACTATCCGGTGAATGATCTCCCTGTGAAACTCTGGTAATAATGTGTCACATGCTTACCTGAAATCAAAGAAAAAATAGATTCGTATCAGATATGGACGGATTGGACCACGATATAATTAAAATAAAGTCAATTTGAAATAGTGAGTACCTACAAAGAAAAATTTCAAAATATGTTATCAACTAGAAAAAGCACTTTTTTATAAGCACTAGTTAACTCACTTCGCAAAATACATAACTATCGAAAGTCTGAATGAAAGATAAAGGGAGGGAGAGAGAGATAGAGAAGAATGAAGAGAGAGAGAGAGAAAATCACTTACAGTACTGTATGTCATAAAGAAGAAAGAAGAAAAATGGCTAGAGAAACCTGTGTAAGAGAGAGAGCATCACGGCCAGAATACTCTTTCTTCTCCTAAAAGAGTTAACGCCGGAGGCGTTCTCTACCACCTAACCCTTAGAGCTCTATTATTATGTGGTCAAATTCTCAAATAAATGAGGATAAAATTCCTTGCCTCGGCTGGGATCGAACCCACGCCCTCCTGTTTACCAGGCGAGCGTCTTGACCACTACGCCACCGAGGCAGGTACGCAACATGGAGTACGAAAAGAGGCTGAAAATACTGAAATTCACGGTGGGTGTAAAACATTGGATAAGACGAGCGGGTTTTCGTAACCTTGGTCAAAAATTATGATCTTTCTGCGAGGGTTTTAATTAAACGGGCTCCTTTCTCGAATTTATAGGGCCATCACGTCAGGGCTATGAAAGGAGAAGTGAGGCATTAGGACATTAGGGTAAGGAAATGGGTCGAAGGAAAGGAAGGAGGGTGTCATGAATTTATTATTATCCCCCGTAATGGGAAAACTATTTTATTTCATTTTAACGATCTCCAAAGCTGTTTTGTGTATCACAGTTTCGCCAAGGCTGTGAGTATTTCAGTGTTGTATCACGCGTATGTAGCTCTAAGGGAGGACATTACCCCCTAGTGGTAGAAATATAGGGGTGGATTTCTTCCTTTGTTTCAAATGTCGCACCAAATTGTTGCCAAATGCCAACAATCTTATTGGACAACACCAAATTTAAACAACATCTCAAAATCGGACTAGCAAAACAGGCGTTGCACCCCTTAAATCGCCAAACCGAAATATAGCGACTCGAGACAAGCCTAGGCGGACAACCTATAGCAAAAGCAGCTAAACATATTAGGGCGAACAAGGGAGACAAGGACAACCTATAAGCAGGCGTTCGAAGAGGCAAAAGCATATTAGGGCAGAGTGGGCGGAACACGTTCTGATAATATTCACAGCTCATTTCACCCGAAATAATTTTCGCGTGGAACACAGATAGCGGTGGTCTTACGTGACTTATTTTCAATATTTCGACTTAGGAGGGATACGGTCCCCCGTTCCATTGATCTTAGGAGGGATCCCCCGACCAATCGATGTCGGGGAGAGACGAATTCTGCGGAATATTAATTAGAACTCCTACTTTTTGGTGCTCTTGTCCCCGTGTTCCCCAATACCTTCTTCCCTCTTGTCCCTCCATCATTCCCACATCAAAACGCAGTCAGACAGAAACCTTTGATAATAATTTTGATTCGAGTGAGAGATTTCTGAATAATTTATTCTCTCCCTCTCTCTCTCATTCTTAGCAGTCACACAAAGGTGCACAAAGAAAGAGAGAAAGGAGCGGAGAAGGAGGGGGAGAGAATTCGAGTGAGAGATTTCTGAATAATTTATTCTCTCCCTCTCTCTCTCATTCTTAGCAGTCACACAAAGGTGCACAAAGAAAGAGAGAAGGGAGCGGAGAAGGAGGGGGAGAGAGGAGAGAAGGGAAGGAGGGAGGGGATTTTGATAGGTTATCATATTTGAAATTGTGAGTTCTCCTAATACTTTGCAACTCTCTTCTCTTTCTCTTCTTCTCTCTCTATGTCTCTTAACATTATCTTCTCTCCCTCTCTCTCTTCTTACCGTCACCTTATCTCCCTCCCTCTCTTACCTTCATTCTTAACTTCGTTCTCTTCACCCCTATCTCTCTTTCTTCCAATCCTCAAACTTCATAATCTCTCTAATTTTTACTTTAGCTGTTTTTTTCTCTCCTTTTTTACTCCTCTTACTCTTTATTTCTCTTGCCATCAACTTCTCTTTCCATTCCTCTTTCAACTTCATCCTTAACTTCTTCCTTTTTCTCCGCGCCCCTATCTCTCTTTCTTCCAACCTTCCAATGAGTTTCTCTCATCTTTACTTCTGTAGCTTTTTTTCTCCTTCTCTTACTCTTTGATTCTCTTGCCATCAACTTCTCTTTCCATTCCTCTTCCAACTTCATCCTTAACTTCTTCCTCTTTCTCCGCGCCCTTATCTCTCTTTCTTCCAACCTTCCAATGAGTTTCTCTCATCTTTACTTCTGTAGCCTTTTCTTTTTCTCGTTCTCTTCTCCTCTCTCTCTCTCACAGCTCTCACTCTCTCCCATTCTCATTCTTATTCTCACTCTCTCTCTCACTCCTTCTCATTCTCACTCTCTCTCATTCTCACTCACTCACTCTCTCTCTCATTCTCACTCTCTCTCATTCTCACTCACTCTCATTCTCACTCACTCTCTTTCTCTCTCATTCTCACTCTTTCTCTCAATCTTGGTTAAGTCAAGCAAAACACATGTGGAATATTATGATATGAAATGTGTGAGATTCTCTGTACCGTGTAATCCTGTGACACAAGGTTTCATTTCTATAAGTCACATACCTACCTAGATTATATTGAGGGATTGAGACGTATATATACAAGGAGTGGGAGTGTATACTCAGAAATATTTGATTAAAGAGATAGATAGAGAGAGAGAGAAAGGTGGAAAATATACAGAGAAAAAAGAAGGGTGATGAATTTACAACCTGTCAATATTGGAAAGTAGTTGGAACTAAACCTAGCATTTCACCAGGGGCATTTCACAAGATTTTGACTCTAAAAATTGGGCAGCTATGAGAGAGAGGAAAGGGGACTTTCTAATTTCTGGAAGGCCAAGGGAAAGAAAGCTGTGGGTACTTTCTTCTGGCACCTGCAATATCTTAGATGAGAGAGATAGAGTGTAAAGAATTGAAGATGGTACGGGAATGGTGCGATTAGAAATTTAAATAAATAAAATGAATAATATGTAAAATCAGGATCTTCATTTTTGGTTGTAAATATGAGGAACGAGGGGGAAATTTTGAATTCCTGGGAATCCTGGGTTACCATCCCATTTTCTTTCAGGAATAGGGTACAGTGATCTCGTTCTAACATGGGAAAGTCATCAAGGTAGAAGGATGTTCAGCGCACTGTATTATGCTTTATGGTTTCATGCTAAACTCACATTTCCCAACACTAACATGCTTTTCGTTCTCCTGTAATATATGTTTCATATTACAGTTACATATCCCACCTTCCAATATTACCTCCTATCACCCCCCTTCACAATACCATACAGACTAGATATACGTAAAGAGTGAGTGAGTTATGAAAAAAAAAAAAGAAAAAAAACTCTTTTCAGAAGACTACTGAGTCAAAGAGTCAGAATCTATCAGTTCTTAAAGGGAGTTGAAGACTGAGTTACTTTTGTTTTAGGATCTGACTCATTGAGTAGTCCACTGGAAATAGTAGTTTCCCAATATCACTTTCCATCATACCTCTTTACAATATCAAGGAGGCTTTTATGAAAACATCAGGAGAACCTACATACTTTTAGAGATGGGGGTGTAACTCCTTGTAAATGATGTACAAACCGGGATAGTGTACAAACTCAAAATTGAGATTAGGCCCATCTCGCATTGAACTCGATCCTGACTTAATCTGTAATGGAAAACCTCGACCTTATCTCCATATTTATGGGAAAAATACTAACATTCAAGTTCAAGTAGCACTGAACCATCAATTCCAAACATCCAAGGCTCAAAACAGAGTGGAGCGGAGAGCATAGAGCTTTTTGCTCTCAGTTCTATGCGTTTTGATCTACCTGTCCCATTCTGTTTTGAGCCTAACTTGTCAAAATTGTCTTCAGTCTGACGTGAGAGCGAGAATATTTTCGTTCATACGGAAAGTAGGTATCCCACGTGTATTTCATTATTGCTACTTATCGCATAATGAGCACTTGAGTAAGCAATGAGCAATGAGAGCATTGAGTAGATATAGATACATCTATGTTGTAGTGTTTGTAGTGGTCTATCACTACTTATCAGGTGTTCACTCAAACGGAAATGAAAATGATGTCCCGCTCTTATCAAAACTTGTTAACTAGTTCATATTGTTCATGAACAACAAGTACTTGCTACTCTTGTCTTGTTTATGGGAAGTATAAATTACACTCAGGCAATGTTTTCCGAAACATGAACACGGAGATGATACTGATCTAGGCGCACGGCAGTGCGCCAGGCCAAGTTCCGGCCTGAGCACGCCAGTGTGTATATTACACGATTTGGTATACTCCGTACTTGAAATACCCCGATCGATCTTTTACGGGGAACTCTTATTGTCCCGAAAGCGAAGAGAGAAGGAAGACAGGATGGGAGAAGGCCAGTCGTTCCGAGAACGAGCCTCATCTGTTTGGGATTATGCTTTCTTTTCTTCTCGAATATTACGTCATGTCATTTCTATTGTGAACTGTGTAGAGTAAAGTCAAGTGAAATACCCACCCCAGTATTCTATACACTACACTAGTACACTTGAGTAATTCTTCATGATCATGAATTCGGCCCTTGGATTTAGATCTTCGAATTTGCGTCATCATCCACTAAGTCACCACTGCAGGTGCAGCTTAACTCATAAGACACTTCTTAAACCCAGTTCTCTCTGTCTTAATACAGCTCCTCTTTTTTTAACAAACTTTCCAATTTGCATAAAATGTGAACCTCTCCGTAGAGTGCTGTGAAATATTCAAGCGATACAGCTCGACTGAAAATCCCTCAGCTTATCAGAATTCTCCCTCAGGTGGAAAAATTCCCTCCTCCGCCGGGATACCTCGACGTTCTTAATAAAGAGTTATGTCTTCCTCTTTTCTCTTTGGATTTTGTTATTCTTTTCATTTTGCTTTTTAAACGAATATAATATTTTATTTTTTAAATCCAGAGAAAAGATCGTCTTCCTTCAAACCTCTTCTTCTAGGTGGCACAGGGTTGTAATACTTCTCGACTGGGGTTGAATGATATTAACGCTTATTCTGAGACCCGAGTTTAGGGTGAGTTTTTATCTTTTCGAATGAGAGTCATCTTAATCACCTCGTTCCTAGATCCTTGGAGTTTCAAGGAGCGCTCATTTTTCACTTTTTTTGAAAGGTTTTCGTGATAGTTCCTCACGTTATTTTGACAGGAACCTAAGAAGTTACGAGTTAAGCTGGCTACTCACGCTCTGACTGTCTGATAGACCTAGGTCTGTCTGACCCAATGTGCGTACTTATAGGTCTTTCAGACCTTCCGGTTTTGTTCAATTTTGATGGAGATAGGCATTAGGCAAGTTTCAGCACCTAAAGGAAATTTGCCCATTAAATTTAGGGCCCAATCGGGTCCTTGAAGCCCCGTAGAGGTTATTTTTCAAAGTGTTTTATAGTTGACAATGAGCTCTTCCATCTAACCATTTTTATACGTCTGATTAATCGGAGAGACATTTTAATACAGTAATGTAAAATTTATCCCAGAAACATGTTTTTTTTTTACACATAGGCCCTTTTACATGAAACTCTGACTTACTTTGCATGCAAAAACACCCTGCCCCGAGGCAAAAAATTTACAGATAGGCCGTTCTTCTTCTGAAATTTTACTCGAATCTTCACGAAGTTGGTCGAAAAAAAAAACGACTTCCGATTTTCTCCCCCCAAAACTGACCAGTGCATTAAAACGAGAAGATCACATAGGCCCCGATTCTAAAAATTAAAAAAAAATCGAAACCACACACACACACACACACACACACACACCCACCCACCACACCCACACACGGTCGCACTACGCGCTCCCTGACATGTCCCACAGTGCATCATATTAGGCATAACTTTGAACCGCCGCCATTTTGACAGACAGATAGACAGACAGAGATTTTTCTAAAGTAGCCTATGTTACCCCGACTACTCTTAACAACCACAAAAAATTTCATCAAAATCGGTTGAGCCGTTGCCTATCCTGTCTTCCTTCTCTCTTCGATTTCGGGACGATAAGACCCTAGCAGTTACAGTTCCCTCTGTCAAACCTCTTTAAAAAAAAGGCTTTATGGTTCTCTGGACAAAATTTGCACCACCACTTTCGTGTTCCTGGGAAAAAGACCTTTAATTTGATATATAGATCGATCAGGTTTGGATAAGTCCTTGTATGGGGACAGACAGATAGACCAACAGACGACACCGAAGCGAATACAATAGTCCGTCCACTATACCTCTTATTATTACTATTGCAATTTAACAAAGGAAGGACGGACTAAAAAGCTATGGAGGTAAGAGGAGGATGCAACCTGCGGATGTCGCAGTGAGCAGACGCATGAACATCTCCTGGTATGCGGCCAAATGGAGATGACATGTACTCACGCAGATCTCCTCGCGGCAAATGAAAGGGCAATTTACGTCTCAAATTACTGTTGAAGAAAGATTTGATGAGAAAGAATAGGACACGGAAAGTAAGTAAGTACTGGGAATTGCTCAAAAGGAGTTCGCGGTTCTTAGGACTTTACGTTTACCAACAGGTTACTCATTTTTTTGGAGATACTACTAAAGTACCTGCTAAATTAATAAATATTTATGTACATAGTATTAAACATACGTAGATACTTTCATGCAAACTGTTCTACATATTCAGAGCAGTCAGAGTTGAAACCATCTCGAAAGATTTTAATATCAGTGCGCTTACTTGGGTGATGTTTCAAAGTCATAGAGCAGGAAAAATGAGGACCAACGGAATTTTTCTTTTTCTTTTACGGCTTCTAGATCCCGAGATAAATCGATTAAAAAAATGGCGGTAAATCGTGAACTTTGACGCCATGGGTAACAGCCACAAAAAATTTCATCAAAATCGGTCGAGCCGTTTTCTCGTGAAAAGAGGACAACCAAAGGTCTATTTAGCGTAACCGACATACACACATACATACAGACAGAAATATTTCTTACATATTTCTGGACATGGTCAAGTAGCCTATGTCACCCGGAGTACTTTTCTTACCAGCCACAAAAAATTTCATCAAAATCGGTCGAGCCGTTTTCTCGTGAAAAGAGGACAACCAAAGGTCTATTTAGCGTAACCGACAGACATACACACATACATACAGACAGACAGAAATTTTTCTTACATATTTCTGGACGTGGTCTTCACTTGACTGGAGTGGATTACGGACTGTCCCCTATCTAATAGACGTTAAAAAACAAGACTATAGATAAAAGGACAGACGAGTTGATATATATTATTTCGACCATCACTATGGCCATCATCAGAACAGAAATTTTTCTAATGTGATAAAAATTTCACGATTCTAAGCAATGTACAGACAAATCTACAATTTTATTTATATAGATTTTGTTCTTTTGTATATCTAAATTTTGCGGATACGCTCCCGTAGGCGATGACGTCACATCAAATGTCCCGAGCAAAGCTCCCTCGCAGGCAACGCATTAATGTGTTTGTGCGCAGTTCTTTCTGCTCCTCCGCTAGCGCGCTTGCATATAGTGGCGCTATCTAACGGACGAAAAAACAACTGCGTAAAGTCTGACGTCACACATATTTGAACTCTTTCATTAGAACGGAAAATGAAAATTGAATTTTCGAGCTTTTACAGTTATTTTTTTGGAGTTTTGACCTCAGATTTGGATTTTTCCCAACTTTTTACATAGAAATCGACCATTTATAATTTTTACCCATTTGCAACTGCTCCATTCTCTCTTACTCACGAAAGATTTTCAATTCTCTCTTACAGAAAGAGGTATACTCTTTCTGTGACTCCACTCCTTTCCTTATAATTTTTCCCTTTCCTTTCGTTCCCCGCGATTCTCTCTATTTTCTCATCTGCAATTAGTGCTTTGCCAGATGATAATTTATTAACAAAAAGCTTTTAAGCAAACTTTGAAGTTAAAAGTAGAAAAAGAAGAGACTCCAGGAATATATTGGGAATAAAGGGAGAACGGGCTCTAGTATTGATTTTAAATCATTACATGAAAGTAAAATCAAAAAATTAAATCAAGAATAATTATAATAAACTGAATATTAAACAAATTAGGTAGGTACATAGGTACTGATTTTCTCTAATCACTCTTGTTCCTTGTTTTGTACGGAATTCCAATTATTTCAACTACCTTCGGTCCCAATTAGTTGAGATAATCGAGGTTCTACTGTACATGTGTATTGAGGAGCCTATGATAAACGTTTTTTACGCTTCTACAATATACCATAGAAGAGAATGTTCTTATGTTTTTCTCATAAGTTCGATAAAAAGATGGCTCAAATGGTCAATTAGTTAAATTAGGACAGAAAATAAAACACCCTATTCGCAACTAACAATAATTATCTACTTCAAATTTCATTCCACTGGTAAGTAACTCATCTAGGAGCGATTTAACATGTGTCAGTGTCAAGCGCGCAACACATGCTCGGATCTTGCGCACAACACATGGACGGATTTTGCTCGCAACACTTGCACGGATCTTTAAAAAAAACAAAAAAAATATCAAATAAATAGCAGCAGCAACACAGACGAAAACAAGCAAACACCTTGGACTTGGACTGATCTTCCAATACTGGAGTTAGAAACACCATAAGTATCAAGTATACACAGCAGAAGAAAGGGGCCGTGGACAAGAGTATTATCTCTGGATATTTCCTTATAGACTTCCGGTACGTTAGAGCCGTGGTCGATTGTCTTTCACGGAACTCCCTATTATTGACTAACGTGTCATGGCGGGTTCTCCCGATGAATGGATATTCAGTGTGAGGGTCCGTAATTAACAATTGCATCCATGCTGGCTTAGGCGTGGCTACTTTATCTGTGTACCAACCCCATTCAAAAGCAACGCACTGAGGGAGCAGCGATAGTAAACAAAGAGCTACCGCGGCAATACAGTGTACCATATTGCTCAACTTCTTCACTTTCTCAACGGTTGATGAATTGATTTCTTCACACGCGATCAGAATTTCAAGATTTAGATTTTTAATAATTACAGTAATTACCTATGGTAAAATTTCATCCCTATAGTGTTAGGGTTAGGAATAAAATTGTCAGTACATAAATAGCCAAGCATAATGACTACACTATACTGGCACACGAAAATAGTGCACGGCTAACTTTTGATTGGGACCTTGGAGTGCTGACATGAAGTTCCTGAGGACTGTTAGTTCTGGCTTGGTTCAACCAACTGACAAAATGGCGTTAAAGATCTTCTCTTTGGCCGTGAAACGTGACGCTCAAAAGTTTGCCAAAGTTTCAATATTTAGGTCTATACACAACGAAACAAGGCAATTCATCTATGCAGATGACACCGCCATTGCTGCCCAAGGATTGTCGTTTGCGGAGGTGGAGGGGAAGATAACCCGAGCACTTACCAAATTAACCACTTACTATGAACTAAACCAGCTGAAACCCAATCCCTCGAAGACAGAAGTGAGGGAGTTGCACCTGAGGCACACTGACGCAAAGAGAGAGCTTAAGATAGCATGGTCCGGACAACAGCTGACCCATAACTTCTCTCCAAAATACCTAGGCGTCACCCTGGATCGAACGCTGACCTTCAAACAACACTGCCAGAACACAAAGATGAAGGTCTCAGCACGCAACAACATAATGCGAAAACTGACTGGCTCAACATGGGGAACTCAACCTCACTTGCTCCGCACATCCGCAATTGCGCTCAGCCTCTCCGCTGCCGAGTACGCTGTCCCTGCATGGAAATCATCCGCCCACTGCAAACAAATCAACACCGCCATCAATGAATCCTGCCGAATCATCACCGGTTGCCTCAAGCCGACTCCTCTCGATAAACTGTATCCCCTGGCTGGAATAGCCCCTCCAGATATCAGAAGAAAAGTAGCAGCTGAGGTAGAAAGAAGCAAACAAACAACAGATGAGCGACACCCTCTATAGTCTATACGGCCACGTAGAACAAGCAGCGAGACTAAAATCTAGGAAAAGCTTCCTCCAAACGACTCACCAGCTAAACGTAACACCCAAAGAACGCAGACTTGAACTTTGGAACCAGCAAGTACAACAGCCCCTGCTTGAACTCAAAGAGGAACTACCCCCTTGGCTAAATCGCCTTCGGTCCGAAGTCTCCTGCTGCCAATACATATAACAACAAGCAGGGTCCGTCCCTCCGGGAATTTTTTAGCCCGTAGTGATTAGAGAAAATCAGTACCTATGTACCTACCTAATTTGTTTAATATTCAGTTTATTATTATTCTTGAATTGATTTTGTGATTAGAGAAAATCAGTACCTATGTACCTACCTAATTTGTTTAATATTCAGTTTATTATTATTCTTGATTTGACTTTTCGATTTTACTTTCATGTAATGATTTAAAATCAAGACTAGTGTGAGAGAGAGAAAGAGAGAGAGAGAGAGAGAGAGAGAGAGAGAGAGAGAGGATTATACGAGAAGATTAAAGAGAAAACAACTCTCGGAGTTTTATTTCATCAAAAATTAACCCTTCTATGTATATGTACATATACTCAACCTCTCGCTTTATCATACCAGCTAACCCATTGATAACACCTGAGTCTAGAAGAGTTCTCTAAAATGTGACATGCTTCCTGGAAAGTTTCTCAAGAGATTCCAAGTTGGGCGTTGACTAGGAAGTCGGCCGGTACAGACACTTCTTGGATTGCAGATATTATGAGGTAAAAGACGCATAAAATTCAAATAGCAAAAATCACCAACCTTCACAAAGGAGACGACACGTGAAGAAGAAGAGATGAGATTGAATGGCTGCTGTAGTCATGTTCTCTTCTTTTCTCCAAGCTGTAGTAAGGTTAACCTCC
This sequence comes from Diaphorina citri, assembly GCF_000475195.1. Lineage (NCBI taxonomy): Eukaryota > Metazoa > Arthropoda > Insecta > Hemiptera > Psyllidae > Diaphorina > Diaphorina citri. Next base: position 11,608 of record NW_007377446.1, on the reverse strand, counting down.
CTCGCCTTGTAGAGATATTGTTATGCTACTTCTGGCCTCCTTAAATCATTCACAGCATTGAAGAGGGTGATGGGTTGATAGGGACCAATCACATCGAAGGGAAAGCGTTGGACGGACAGGGACGCAAAACAGACTGTCTGCCGCAACTGCCTTCCCGACGAGGTGTCTTGGGATCCGGAACTAATGTAAATGATAAGAACAGGTTCCAAAGCCTTGCGTTCAGTCACTGGGTTTCAAACAAATTTCCATACATCATTTTATTCGTGAGTAGTTGCCAGCCTACTTCAAGATCTGCGGGAAAAGAACTTTACGGGTGATGAAGTGCACAGTAGGGCTGAGTGGAAGAGGCTCCAGAATCCAGAAAGAAAGAGACATAAAGTGAGAAAGGAAGGGGACTAACAAGTCAAAGGTTAGAGAGAGAAGGTGAAAGAGAGTTTATAACACTATAAAGATTAACATTAGAGAAAATGATATAAAAGAAGAGGGAAAGGAGGAGAAAGAGAAATGGAGGGAGACAGATAAAATACATTTTAGAGAGGAGAAAAGGAGGAAAGAGGGAGGGAGAGAGAGAGATAAATAAATAAAGAATTAAGATTAAAAAACCAGGAAAAAGAAACATCCTACAAGAACGTAAGAAGAGAGAGAGGAGAGAGATAGAGAAAGAGAGAGGGAGAAAGAGATAGAAAAATAGGAAGGGAGAGGAAGCGATCAAGGCCGAGGGAGAGAGAGAAAACAGAGAAAGGAAGAATAAGTAAATGATGGAGAGAGAGAGAAAGAGCTAAATAGTAAATAGGGAGAGAGGAGAAAGAGAAAGTTGGGAGGGAAGGGAAATGAGTTTGTTTTGTTAAATCTAATCGTTAAATGATTTTTACACAGTAAAATTTTCCCAGTGTAAACGGTAAAACTCGGTTATTTTTTTTCCCCGAACAATGCCGTGACGTAGGCATTTTTTCATGCCTATATGTAGGTACGTTGAAAAACCGTGGTTATTTAACTTGACTTTCATGTGGGAGGTTTGCGGTTTGATCCCAATGGACCAGTAGTTTAGAAACTAATGAATAAGCTACGAACCTCACTTACTTTCGACTCCAAGCGCAGAAAAAGCGTCGTACTTATTGTTTGTTAACCCATATAATGACCATTGGGTCGTTTTGGACCCAATTTCTGCACGTGGAGTATACCCCAAATTCCTAAGTAGCGTTTTACACTGATGGTGCTTGTTCCCAATAAATAACGTAATAGTAAGACTAAAACTAAAGATTCTCTAAACTCCCTTTTCACTGGATAAATATACCTAGGTAACTAGGTATCTAACGATTTCTCATATGCTTTTTCTAAGAAACAAGGAAAAAAATAGAATAGAATGGACACAAAGAACAGAAAATAATGAAATAGAAAAGAAATAAATAAACAGAATAGAAAGGAACAAAATTAGAATCATCATCATGTTTATCAATCCTAGGATTGCCGATTGGTTTGTAGATCGCCACTCGTCTCTATTTGATGTTTTCGTCTTCATCTCCGTGTAAGAGCTGCTCCCGGAGTACTTCACGACTTGATCGATGAATCACGAAAATTAGAATATAGAAAAAAAATAGAATAAAATAAACATTGGCAAATGCAAGCAGAGAGACACAATTACAATATTGGTCACTAACCCGGACACCCATCAAGGAAGATGTAACGGAGATGGGGTCACAAAAGATCTAGCCAGGTCGCAGTGACCAAGGGCGTTTATTATAGCCGATGGCCCTACCTTTACCAATACCAAAATGGGGTTGGATGCGAAGACATGGACGGATGCAGCACAGGACAGATTCGGTTGGAGAGGCAGTATTGAGCAGACTTATGGTCGTCTAGATCAGTGTTTCTTAATTGGTGTTCCGCGGAACCTAGGGTTTCCGCGAGCTGACGGCAAGGGTTCCGCGAGATATTTTGGAAAAATCATACACTAGATAAAATGCAGTTTCAAAACGACCATCTTAGACTAGGTATTTCATCTTTACACAGCTTTTTTTAGAGGTTTGATAGAGGGAACTGTAACATCTAAGGTCTTATCGTCCCGAAATCGAAGAGAGAAGAATGACAGGATAGGAGGAAAGCCAGACGTTCCGAGAACACGTGACCAGGGTCTAGACTCTAGACCCTGGTCACGGATAAGTAAGTATCCGGATATCAATCACGCGCAAAGTTGCTCAACTTCAGTGTTACTTACCAATCTTTCCTGTCGGAGTTGGCTGTACATCTTGGCGATTTTATCCTGGTCCATATCATGTAGTTTAGGATGAATGTTCTGTTTGGCATATATACAGCCAGAAACAACCAGATATCAACCACGAGCAAAGTTGCTCAACTTCACTGTTACTTACCAAGCTTTCCTGTCGGAGTTGGCTGTACATCTTGGCGATTTTATCTTGGTCCATGTCATGTAGTTTAGGATGAATATTCTGTTTGGCATAGACAACGTATTTCTTGAGCAACTCTTGAGGTATGGGCTCTACAGATGACGTGAGTTCATCATCCAACCCTAGACCTGAGAGAAAACAGTTTAAAATAATTGTAGATCGGTATAATATTTATAGAAAAATAATAGAAAGTAATAATCAGTGGTCTCGGATTGGAGGTCTGACGGTGATTGTTTTGCCGAAATTATTTAACTCTGATCTCCTTATGTTAGCTGACCTTCAATTTAGGACGGCGCTTGCACTTCTGGGATGCCCGCCCCCAGCGAGACTAAGCTGGTCTACTCCCTGTTTAACGTCCCCCAGCCAGACTAAGCTGGTCTACTCCCTGTTTAAAGTCCCCCAGCGAGACTAAGCTGGTCTACTCCCTGTCTAACGTCCCCCAGCCAGACAAACGAGATTACCTACAATATTTTGGAAAAAGTTTGAACTACATCCTTCTGACTCCCCGTGAGTTTACGTGACGTGACATGATGGTAGTATGTTTCTACTTTTACTTATTTTTGACAACGCTAGTCGCCCAAAAAACACAATCCCAACCCATACTTGTTGTAGGTACCATGATGCCCATCTTGTACTTGTAGTATGCCTCTCAATAGATGGGTGAGAAGAGACACAATACTTCCCATTTAGGTCCTGGGGCAACACAAGAACACCAGAAAGTAACCCGTTGAAATATTATATTTGCAATTGAAAAACAAGTTCTTTTTTTAGGAAGGTGGGATTCAAACCCAAGACCTCCTGCATGGCAAGCAAGTGCATCACCACTGGGATAACCATGCCCCCAGTAAAGAAAAACAAATAAATAAAAAAAACTGATTTTTTTTTTAAAGTTCTTCTGTTTATATTACCTTGGAGGTCATCCGATACTTACTTCTCCAAATTGTCTCCAAACAGTTCTTCTCCGGAGCCCTCATCTTCATCTTCAACCCGCAATGGACTCCCAGCTCCAATGATATCACTGTCACCATCGTTGAAATTCTCCTCATTCTCAAACGGAGCCTCTTCATCTATGTCGATAGCAGATGGGGTTGGCACATCAATGTCGGATGGAGTGGGAGGGATCGGAGAAAAGTCCGATGGAGTTTGTGGTGTCCTTGGACTCTGGGGATTGAAAAATCATGTTTGAATGGGTAATCAAGAAAATATACTTACATTTAAGTGTAGTTTTGATCCTGACTTGTAAAGAATTCATTTTTTAAAACAAATTGTTTTGACCATGGAGACTTTACCCGAAAAGCCGAGTTCAACGTACAAAGTTAGCCCCAGTTTCGATCTAAACATTTCAACATTCTGACAGATCTGTTGACAGTCTGATTTTGATGAAATTTTGTATTCTTTTTGTTCAAAATACAAAAGAAATTTCCTTTTTTTAAGGAAAGGGGGTTTTTTTTTTTTTTTTTTTTTTTTTTTTTTTTTTTTCTCCGAAGAACCAATTCAGAATAAGCACAACTATTATTATTACTAACATCAATTATTTATTTTTTCCCGATTCTAAGTGCAAGAAATTTTATGGTGCAATCATTTCTCAACACTTTTATTTCCTTCAGAAGAGTTAGCTAACCTCATCTTTTGCAAATTGTATGTGGAAGCTGACTCCTGAACGGAGAGAGTGGCAGTAAATTAGACGTCGCTGATGAACATGGAAAAGTTCAAAGTTCACTGTTTCCCTCACCTTCTGGGCTTCTTGAAACAACTTTCCCCTCGGAAGCTATACTTCGGAATACTTCAGCTGTAGAGGAAAAAATGTCTAGGTGCGTTATATTGCACATTAGCTTCACCATATGACTAAGGAGTGCTTTAAATGACAGTAAATCATGTATTACTTACCTCACACCATAAACTACATAAGTAAATATAAAATATTTCATCAAACTGCAAGACCTCCCGAACAAAATCATATGGTAACCAGGAGATCGTGAGTTGGAATCCTACCTTGTTATATATTATTGTGTAGTTTTATTTTTTGGCCGGCCAAGCACAAGCAAACCTCTTGTATCTGAAGTCTGAACAGGAATGTATTCGACCATGCCAATTAGGGATGGCAATTTGCGGATCCAAAATCTGGCGGATCCGCGCTTTTTTAGATCTCGCAAAAGCAAGAGATCCGCATGCTCCACTCTCGCGAGATTTAAAAAAGTGCGGATTACCATTCCTTTCGATACTGGGGCGTCTGTATCCGGTTTCTAAAATAATAAAAGTAAAGCTCACCACTAAAGTAGCTCAGTTAAGGCTGGGGTTAGCCGAAGGGCATGGAAGCTGGTCAAAATTCTTAGCAATGACCCAACAAAGGCAACAACTCTCCAGACCAACATAACGTCCAATCAGATAGCGCACCAACGGCTTCTGAATAGAAAACCGGAAACCAAACGGAAGAAGATGATAATAAAACACAACCTGGAAACCGAAAACAACATGTTGAGCGATCCGTTTGAGTAGCTATCCTATTGTTCGCAATCAAGGACATGAAGCTCAAGGCTTAACAATTGACAACTTTCATTCACCAATAGCACAGTGCTTTCACGGACCCAAGTTTGAGCAAAGTTGCATCGAGTAAGTAACGAAAAACTGTTGGGAATAAATTGTTCAGCTCCAGGAGCCTGTGACTTGGTAATATTATTCACAATGCATTCATTGTATGAACTAAATTATTTGCCTATGTTAACACCTGCATTAGAAAAGTACATGTTGAAGCGTACCTATATGTATAGTAAGAGTAAATAATATGCACTTTTTATACTGGAATACGGTGTGTTATCAGAACATTGTTGGGGATAGAAAGGAATGATGCAACGCCAAGGCTCAGGAGGAAGAATTCCCACGAGGAACAGGTCTACAAGGACTACAGATTCACTTTTAAGTGTAACACAGATTCACCTCGTCGATCGGCGGCATCAACTGTGTGTAGACATAGACACAGCTTTAGGTAATATACCTTTGAGCATGATCGAGAGCGAACAATTCAAAATGTATCTGTAGACCTTTTGGGTCCTATTGGGATCAGAAAAGTACTCCCTGAAGGCCCAGAAGGACCCAAAAGCCAAGGAGATATTAACGATTCATAATGACGAAAAAAATAAATAAAATCATAATGGTGTCCAACTTCTACAAGAAAATCAAGCTTATATTATCGAAAATCGTTCAAACCTTGAAACCGTTCAAGAGAAGCTAACAAACGGACAACCTAATTGAAAAATGACCGAGCTTAAAATGGGACCTCACTTCTTTCGCACCCTGTACATTGAAAGAACCGTCACATAAATTGCTTTGTCTTGTTCATTGAAGGAAATCTGCATCTCAGCAAATAATACACCCAAGTCGAGGAAAATACACACTGAGGAAAGAGAGGAAGATGGGGCAGAAGAAGATATAGAAGGGAAAGATGGAAGAGAGGATGGAGGAAGAGAAGAGACAGAAGAGGAGAGGAAAATGGAGGAGAAAAGTTGAAGGAGGAATAGAAGCGAGAAAATTTATTATTCCAATTCAAATACAGTGGCAGTCAGGCACGTAGATAGGACTATGAATACTATGATGTACATGTACCACGAAATTCTGGTAGAGAAAAAATACACTGAAGAGGGAGGGGTAAATTGGATTTGGTACTTTTTGGTTGATAAAATTGAATTTATAGACAGATTTAAAATTAGAAAGGGCATACGCTCCCGTACACGATGACGTCACATCAAATGTCCCGAGCAAAGCTCCCTCGCAGGCAACACATTAATATGTTTGTGCGCATTTCTTTCTGCTCCTCCGCAAGCGTTCTTGCATACTGGCGCTACCTACTGGACGAAAAAGACAACTGCCTGAAGTCTGACGTCACACATCTTTGAACTTTTTCATTACAACGGAAAATAAAAATTGAATTTTCGACCTTTTACATTTGTTTTTTCGGAGTTTTGACCTCAGATTTGGATTTTTCACAACTTTTTACATAGTAATCGACCATTTATTAATAATTTTTACCCATTTGCAACTGCTCCATTGTGTAGTGGAAGGAGAAATAGATATGCAAAAGCAGGAAAGGGGTGAGAAGAAAAGATGGAGGAATAGGAAAGGAGAAAAGGGTAGAGGAGGGGATAAGAGGAAGAGGAAAGAGAGGTGTTAATGGATCATAATTGATAGGCTGGTGTGAATGTGTGAGAGAGATAACGCGTCAAACAATGTGCCAGAGTGGGAAGAGTCAATTTTAAGCAGAACATGGGTGACCCTTAATATGGACACTTGACGAATTTCAATATTGAGTATTGTGTATTCTAAATGAGCGTTTACAGTCAATCGAAATCGATCGACATCGACTAGAACTCATATAAAGTAAGTAAGATCAAAAGATTTTGGTGGAAAAAATTATAGTGTGGACATTTGGACCATATGGTTCAATATCGTCTAATGCTACATAATCTACTGAGCCCACACCGTATACAAATGCGTGGTTTTAATACTCCGATACTGTCATATTGAACACAAAATGTGGGTGTCCAATCTCCAAGAGGTACCAAAATATGTACATAATTTAACCCCTAACTGCTTGGCTTTATTCCCTTTCCACCGTGTCTCTTGTATACATAGAACATCCACTCTTCTCTTTTGCATCATATCCACTATTTCTCTACCTTTTCCATTCATGGTTCCCAAATTCAGAGTTCCTACTCTGACCTTCTTTTTCTTTTCATCCTTCTGGGCTAGCTTCGTTAGCCGTACCCGCCCCGGGTACGGTAGCCCTCGCCCACTTGTCACGGTTCTCGGGCTGAACGGCGCATCGCTTACAGGGTATGCCCTAGCAGTTATCGTGTTTCTTATATCAGACCTTTTCATCCTTTGGTTTTGGCAGAGTTTTACTGGCAGGATGCCTTTCCTAACACCAAACCTTCTGTATTTACACGGGCTTAGGACCGTCACCTAATAAAGCTGGCTTGCTCTCCTCGGTGGCTACATTGGGATAAGGTTTAGTGAAAGAAGTTGTCACGGTTCTCGGGCTGAACGGCGCATCGCTTACAGGGTATGCCCTAGCAGTTATCGTGTTTCTTATATCAGACCTTTTCATCCTCTATCAAACCTCTAAGAAAAAAAAAAGAAGAAAAAAAGTGCTCAACTCATGAAGAAACTATTGAAAAATCTCCTTCAACCACACCACTGTCGCGTCTATTATCTTATAAAAGCAATCTCGGCACTTCTCTGTTGCTGCAACCAAATGAAAAGCTGAGAGAAATTTGCATCCTCTTCAACGCCTTTTTCTCCCTTTGTGTTGGAAAAGAGTAAGCGTGGGAGAAGAAGGGTGGTAATGGTAATGGGCGGGTGCTTTTATCGTTAGCGACCAAATCGATTGACAGGGTTGTCGAAACGACACAGAGGTATCTGAGAAACACAGTTATGTAAAAAACGTATGTCTGAATTAACAGAGTTATGTCTGGCTGGGGGACGTTAAACAGGGAGTAGACCAGCTTAGTCTGGCTGGGGAACTTAAACAGGGAGTATACTTCCTGAATTTCCCTTGCTAAAGAAATAGCAAAGGTTGAGTGCGAAGGGCATCCACTAGTAAAATTTGTTGTCAAAACCAAATGTCAGCCCAAAGCAATTACCCTAGTTAGGGTTGATTGAGAGGCTGAGGCGAAGAAAAAGAAGAAGAGTTATGTAAAAAACTCAGAGATACATATGTATTTCTGAGAAACATAGATTCATCTGTACCTAAGACACAGAGGTATTTGAGAAACAAAAGGTATATGAGAGTCACAGAGGAAGATTTTTGGAAAACACAGAGGTATCTGTGAGATCGGAAAAACACACGGCTAGATATCGGCTAGAGAGGTAGATATTTCTGAGAGACACATGGATTTCTGATAAGAGGTAAGTATATGGGAAACACACAGAAGGTATCTGCGTGACACAGAGGTTTATATGTCTATGGGGAGAGACAAAGAGGGCATAATGGTGGGGAGGAAGATAAATATTAATTATTATGAAGATTATGGTGTCGGTGTTAGGGAGCTTTAGGAAAGGCAGGAAGAGGGAGAGAGAGACGGGGATAGGGAGAGAATATGGGTGTGTTAAGTGGTGTATGTGTGGACTCCCAGTGATGGAAATTTTGTGGTACCTGCCTCCTCTTCTCTCCCTCTTCTCTTCCTTGACACACACCCCTGCTTAGAGGAGGTGTTTATGAAACTAAAACCACTGTTTGATAATAGAGGAGATAGGAAGGAAACGGAGATAGAGGATGATATCTAGGAAGGAAAACAAGAGATGGAAGAGGAGAGAGAAGAATCGTGTTGAGAGAGAAAGAGGAAGACGAGATGAAGTGGGAACAATAGAGGGATAAAGAAGGAGAAGAATAAATCAAGTTGCGTTTACGTGGGTAAAGTTTCTAAGTCAAAGAGCAGAAAAAACGAGGAACAATGGAATTCTCCTTTTTCTTCTACGACTTCTAGATCCCGAGATAAATCAATTTAAAAAATACCAGTAAATCTTGAACTCTGACGTCACGGCATACGCTCCCGTACACGATGACGTCACATCAAATGTCCCGAGCAAAGCTCCCTCGCAGGCAACACATTAATATGTTTGTGCGCATTTCTTTCTGCTCCTCCGCAAGCGTTCTTGCATACTGGCGCTACCTACTGGACGAAAAAGACAACTGCCTGAAGTCTGACGTCACACATCTTTGAACTTTTTCATTACAACGGAAAATAAAAATTGAATTTTCGACCTTTTACATTTGTTTTTTCGGAGTTTTGACCTCAGATTTGGATTTTTCACAACTTTTTACATAGTAATCGACCATTTATTAATAATTTTTACCCATTTGCAACTGCTCCATTGTGTAGTGGAAGGAGAAATAGATATGCAAAAGCAGGAAAGGGGTGAGAAGAAAAGATGGAGGAATAGGAAAGGAGAAAAGGGTAGAGGAGGGGATAAGAGGAAGAGGAAAGAGAGGTGTTAATGGATCATAATTGATAGGCTGGTGTGAATGTGTGAGAGAGATAACGCGTCAAACAATGTGCCAGAGTGGGAAGAGTCAATTTTAAGCAGAACATGGGTGACCCTTAATATGGACACTTGACGAATTTCAATATTGAGTATTGTGTATTCTAAATGAGCGTTTACAGTCAATCGAAATCGATCGACATCGACTAGAACTCATATAAAGTAAGTAAGATCAAAAGATTTTGGTGGAAAAAATTATAGTGTGGACATTTGGACCATATGGTTCAATATCGTCTAATGCTACATAATCTACTGAGCCCACACCGTATACAAATGCGTGGTTTTAATACTCCGATACTGTCATATTGAACACAAAATGTGGGTGTCCAATCTCCAAGAGGTACCAAAATATGTACATATTAATATGCCCACATATTTCACACAATACAGGTAACACAGGTTTTTTTTTTTTTTTTTTTTTTTTTTTTTTTTTTTTTTTTTTTTTTTTACATTTCTTTAATTGTGTCCGCACACGACAAATCTCACTCAATTACATGCATTTGTTCACCTTTTCCTGCGGTCTTGGGTATTACCAGCATACATGTTATTTGCCATCATAATTTACATCAAAGTCTTTATAAATCAAGGCATTTGTCTCCATGACGGGGTTTATTTTCATTTTACACCTATCTTGATTGAAATCCAGCAAACTAAAACTACACAAACTCTGAACCCATTCACCAATCACCCAATCAGACGGCTGACAAATGTTTTTAAGAACCTGATTCGTTGGTCATTAAATGCACAAAATTTAATTTCAGCTGATATAGCGTCCGAATGAAATCTTCAGAGCTTTTTAGGGATCCACTCAGCCTCTTTTTTGCCAACTGTAGAAAAAAAACCAATTTGTACGATCAAAATTCACTGGTGTTAAAGCACTCTTGTCCTTTTTCTGTAATCCTAGCTAGCTCTTGAACTGTTCACACGAAGCTGAGTGGACCCGAAATATACAGCAACTTGTGAAGTACTCAGGACAGTTATTATTATTCTTCTTCTCCTTTTAGGCGCTTTAACACTACGAACAGTAGGCCAGGACAGTTAACCGAAACGATGAGTACCACGGACAACGTTGCTTCACGGGACAGTATCAGGAAAGCCGGAAACTGTTGCATTTAACGTCGTAAGGGTGCGGTGTTGGCTAAAAGGCAAAGTTCATACCATTCTACTGACATTGAACGCAAGGTTTAAGTCACTCACAAGTATACTTACTCGTACTTATTTATAATTTATTGTTACTTTTACACGATTTACAAAATAGGTACCGTCAACTTTTTCCCTCCTGAGACCGTATTACTTTCTATTACTACAGTATAGCGGAGCTATACTAGTAATAAAAGTATTGCAATCGGTCCAAATTTTCAAAATCGGGAAATGGTTGGAAATATCCGTTTTGGGGTCCCTGCTTCACGGGACAGTATCAGGAAAGCCGGAAACTGTTGCATTTAACGTCGTAAGGGTGCGGTGTTGGCTAAAAGGCAAAGTTCAACTTTTATATGTGATTAAGTGTTCATCCCTCTTTTCAAAGAAGGTGTTGGTAATACTCAGATCAAAGGCTAGTGCGTACTCTACAATTCTATCACCTCCATCATTCCTTTCACCATAGCTCCATCCTCCGTGTACTCTCTCTTCATCATTTCCTCTTCTTCCCACATGTCCGTTAAAATCTCCTCCAGCTATTATCCTCTCTTCTTTAGGTATCTCCATCATTACTTGATCCAATTCTTGCCAGAAGTTTTCTTTCTCTTCTTCTTCACAACCTTGTTGGGGCGCATAAACACATACTATCCTTGTTGGGTGCCGTGAAACCGCCTCCATTCTGGAAAAACAAACCGTCTATTTGGTTTGCCCAGATGGAGGCGCAATTCCGCACATCAGGCGTTGCTGATCAGACAATGTTCGATTATTTAATATCTGCAGTAGACAGTGAGGTTTTAGAGTCGGTAAGTGACTTAATTCTGAATCCTCCTGCAGTTGAAAAATACAAAACATTGAAAGATCGTCTCATTGAACATTTCTCTGGTTCTGAGACGCAACGATTCCAGCATTTGCTGTCAGCTCAAGAATTCGGCGATAAGAAGCCCTCTGAGCTGTTGCAACATATGATTGATCTCTGTCCTGCCCTTGATGCCAAATTCCTCAAAACGTTATGGTTACAGCAGCTGCCATCT